>NC_049984.1:5697341-5846202 GCF_000003815.2 Branchiostoma floridae
GGCAACTCCCTTCCCAGCAAAGTAGGACCTCTAAATATCATGTACGTGTTATCATGATAATCATGTTAGATTTATCGTGAATCTTTATGTCACATCCACTACTGGTATATTTGGGGACTATCACGTTCTGACATTTGTTGGCTGCATTGTAACTGCCATATTGCTCATGGAATTATGATATTACTTAAATGACTGATATTCAATCAATATAATATCTAAAACTAAGAATTATAATATCTAACACTAATAATCTTAACAACATGAATATGAATCATATTAAAAAGAAGAAAGTGTTATCAATAAAAAATGCTACTTATACAATCTTGCACATGTCGTAAGTGATCAATACATTCAAAACTTATTCTCAAAGAAACGTTGCTTTCCACAAAATCTTATTCAACCAATTCATACATACATACATAGTCATACTACAACCATCATATAACCTTGATTCAACTAACGATGCCAGCCTAGAATTTCTGAAACTGGAAAATTAAGGCTAGGGCTAAGCCTCTACTCTGCCAGGCTCCACAAGTTGCTGGAAAAAATAGAAGAATTAGCAAAACCAATAATGTTTTCCTAACTTATGAGTTTGGGTTTTAGATAGATCCAAATGAAAAAAGGAGAACTCAAAAAGGAGTACACCCACAATACATGTATTTACTGACTACGCTCTGGCTGCAAAAATCAATACATGGTTCCAGTTTTCTTTGCAGCTAAACAGTGACACCCGGTGACTACCATGAAAACAACAGATATATTTTTCTACGTCTCAAAACAAGTTGTCCAACGAAGTTATGGAGGATTTAAGTCTTAAAGGCGTATCAAAGCCATAAAGGCTGTTGCATTTTTTTCTCATCACTTTACATAGAACATCCCTCCCCCGGGTTCTTGTAATATATATCCTTGTTAATATTATACGCAATGATTCCTTTATTTTATGACTAATGATGCTCACTTAAAGATTATCAATCAAAACCTTAACCTTGTTAATTATTCTACTTCAAATTCTCACTCAAAATCGGCTCCTGAAGTTCTGAAAATATATCTGTTAAGGGGTCAAAATCTAGTACGTCACTTCAGTCCAAGAGCTCCAATTAAAATGTCATGACTATGACGTGTCCGGAAAAGAAGGTATGCAAGCTGGAAGTCCTGCTCCATGGAAAGCCGCTAGGTTCATTTAACCAACGTAGCAAATAACATAAAGATACACGATCATACACCCATATTAACCTACGAGGGGCGTTCAATAAGTAATAACTCTGACCCACTTTCAGTTGTCTGATCTAGATGAAATTTTGCATGTGTAATGATTCATATCTCTATAGTTTATGTTGCAAAACAAACTCTGAACTAATTGTGGTTTTTGATTTACTGGTGTTTGAACTGAGTTAGGTGTGAATGGACCAGGTGTGAAATGGAGCCAGTTGAGCGTCGCGCAGTGATCTGGTTTTTGTATTTGAAAGGACGCACACCAAAGGAGACTTTTGATGAAATGAAATAAACTTATGGTGATGATGCCCCATCATATGACCTTGTAAAACGCTGGCATCCTGAATTCAAACATGGCCGGAAGTCTGTGGAAACAGCTCCCAGACCTGGTCGTTCCTCTTCTGCCATTGATGAGGCATCTGTTGGAGGACCAACCTGGGGTGTCCTACAAAAACGGTGTCCAGAGCTGCATCAAACGATGGGAGAAACGCATAACTCTGGGTGGTTCCTATGAAGAGAAAGACTAATAACTGTGCCAAGTTTAATTAATCTCCTGCTATGGGAAATGAGTCAGAGTTTTTACTTATTGAACGCCCCTCGTATGCTGTTCAGAGACAGACAGACAGGCATACAAAAATTTTGCTTACGGCGGAAGGACTTACGTAGCGGTAAAGGAATGGTGGGCTTGGTCTGAAGTTCAAACAACTTTTTGAAGCAACTTCCGGACTTCCTTTGTTAAGTAACGTTAAATCAAGTTTCCAGGTGGGCTGCATCACACCATGACCATGCATCCGTCAGTAGGGCTTCACGTGAATAGTGTAAAGCGACCATTTGGGTTTCATGCATCAACAAAGGCTGTTTCCTAAAAAAGCGTGCTCCAAGTGCAAACATTCTATGTCAAGATCGGGTTGTTGCTCGTTTGCCCATTCACTCCTTCAAACACAAGCCACAGGTAGACACGACAGGACGACCCGCGATCTTCTACACCAGGTTTGAGAGCTAAAACGGTAAGTTGAGCCCTTAGCTTGTTCTTCTGTGCATACATATTCTACATATTCTGTGCTACATACATTATATCTATAACGCTTACTTTTACATGACAAAATATTGGACATAGGCACATTTTTAGAATCTTACAGAAAATTGTAACATTGAATGAATTCCACCCGATAGAAGTCATGAAGACTTTATACATGTACGTGAAGTTATCAATAAGTCCTCGGCTGTACCGAGAAATAATAAGCACAGCTCAGATTTCGGAGCATAGATGTCAAGTATAAAGTCTTATATAAATACGTACCAAAATTCAAATTATTGTGATCATTACTTTGCAGGCGACACCCAGTAATGTTAGGTAAGGGAGAAGGAAAAAAACGTGGACAATTGATCTGACCTGATGTGGCGGGTCATCTTGCGCTGATCAATGGAAGTCAGACACCCAATTCTTTTTGCTTGAAATAGGAAGAGAATCATTATCAAACATTTTGACAATGTCTTTTGTTAATTTACGGCATGGGGAACTCGACCCACACATGTCTGATTACAATTCACACCACTTTTTTCTTGCCACTTATATCATACCTTCTGATTTGCAAAAACGAATGCCTGTAAAGTAATGACTGCAATGATTTGACATTTGGAGGATATAGATAAAAGGCTCCATACTATGAAGTTGTGCCTCAAAATTTGAGTTGTGCTTATCATTTCTAGGTGGGGCCGAGAACTTATTGATCACCCCTCGTATCATCATTGACAACGGGGCTCAAAAATTCCAACGGACACATGACGAAAAGTATGTTTCGGAACCTTTTTTTGTGTAGAGTGTGTATATGGGAGCGGCTGAGTTCATCAGCACACAAAGGAGTCTGTCATGGTCATAGTGAACATGGGAGCGGCTTGGACTACGGCTACGATACAAGTAGAAAACACCTTTGAATCTAACCTATCAGCACACAAAGGAGTCTGTCATGGTCATAGTGAACATGCCAGTGCCTTTGGTATACATAGCAGACTCTACTGTATGCGTACGCACTACTCTCTAATGAGCTGGTTGCTATGGACAGAATGGACAGAGTATTTAAAGAATGGACAGATTGTCAGAGCAATAGAGGATGGGCTACGGCGAACTGACAACTCAACTGTTATGGGGAGTCCAAAACATAGCACACACGTACAAGAACACAATATGAGTAATAGAATGTCAAGTTTGAACCTGAATAAACAGAGTTTAGGTTTGCAGATTTGAAGATTGGGAGACAGTGAGGATTGGGAGTGAGGATTTAGTCTCTACCAGACCCCGGGTCGCTAGAAACCGTAGAAAAAGAACAAATAGAGGAGTAAGCCGGCCAGGGGAGTGTAGCCGGCTAGGGTACAGTACGCGACTTACGCGACCCGGAGTCTGGTAGAGACTAGTGAGGATTGGACTGGAGAAAGTAGGGGCAGTTTGGATTGGGGAACTGAGGAGGGGTAGTGAGGTTTGCAGAAAGTAGGGGTAAGATAGAACCCAAGGAAGAGTGAGAATCTCGATCTCATTGATCGTTTTGGCTCGGCTCATACTTCACAAATAACCCGCCCGCCCACACACACACTCAAGCTCTGTTCTCTGTCGGCTTCTCCTTATTGGACCTCGGTCGACCGTGCCCATTCCTTCACCTTCATCGAGGTCCACCAGTGTGAATATACTGTATAATACTCCCAACTCGGAAACAAAGCGTTTAGTATGGGCTACGTGTGTTTTAAGTAGAGCTCTTCTGTGGTGAAGCCTGAACTTCCCCAGCGGAGACGGACAGACCTGTACAGGAATGAGAGGCCAACTTGTCATCGCTGGGGCCGCCTGCTGTCTGCTGTTTGTTTCAGGTAAGAAATGTAACGTTACCTACAAAGTCTGTTTTCGTTTATTTTTATTTGTTCCGCACAACGGTTAAAGTTGCGTGAGGCCTACGTCACATTTCCAAACCGGGCCCGGCTGGGCAGCCTTTGGGACAGTAAAGATTGATATAACGGTTAATAGGGCCTTCACACTGAAACCGAGTTAGCAGGAATCAAGCAGAACCAGCCGGAATGAAGTATTTGCAAAATTCGTGTGGGAATTCCAAATGGACCTTATATTCCCTTCACACGAGAAGGAATGAATCCAAATCCAGTCAGAATGAAAAGTCTTTTCTATTCCTGGGAATTCGTACAGTAATCGAGAAATTCTTACTGCATTCCAGATATTCTTTTGGCCACATTTGGGCAGGATTCGAAGTGGCTTGTCGTTTCGGTTGTCTATCGAATGAGATAAGAATGTTTCGAATAATGTTGGAATGCCGCAGAATGCAGTTCTAATGCAGTTAGAATAGTTAGAATCCACTTAGAATCCACTTCGAATGCCATTCGATATTTCTCCACTTCGAACGCACCTCGACAGTTTTTAACATGTCAAAAACTTTCGGGCCAGCCAAAAGAACGGGCACGAATAGCTGGAATACAGTAAGAATGTCTGGAACACACTAATTGCCAGGAATATGTCAGGAGTAGAAAAGAATTTTCATTCCGAAAGCATTCCGGCTGATTCTTGCTCTCGTGTGAAGGGGCCTTAAAAGACACCAAACTCCACAAGACGTAAAGCGGTGTATATTTTTACCTAACGTAACATTTTCAAACCTGGGCCCGGTCCCATCCGAGAGCACGCATCTACTGAAACTATTGTTTTTATGTGCTCATTTTCACTTGAGTCGAGTGGGGAAATAGGTGTTAAGTGCCTTCCCCGAGGGCACAACATTGGATCCTGCTTAGCTAGGGATTAGAATTCGGAACCTTAACATCCTAGCACTTGGCAATGTTGCTACCTTCAAACACCTCGTGCATCGCACAGAAATATTTTTTTCAGTACAAATTGGTATGTACGTATGCAGCTAAAACCAGTCTACAGCATCCTGTTGAGACTATATCTATAACTGTAATTAAAAGAAAGATATCTAATGATATTTACAAAATTTTGACAAAAACAGGCCCTTGGAAATATTCATGAAGCCATAGCTTATCACTGGAACCCTCTAAGAAAATGGTCTCATCAGGAGATTGTTGTGCAACTTGTCTCCTTTCCACCCATATGTTTTGTAAGTTGGAAGCATATTGTCTCAGCGTGCACAACCTTATTTTAAAAAGTACTACAATATTTAGACTTGGCAGCTGCAGATGTGAAATCTGATCTTCTTGTTGTGATTTGTGAACAATATGGCCAATTAACTTGTTGACATAGCACCCTCACAGGGGGGAGCAGACTGTCTGGCCAGAACAATGGGTTCACGGCTTGTTTACACGGTCACCTGGCTCTGGCTTACCTGCCAGACGCAGCTTGGGTTGCCTTTAAAAATAATGCACAAACATGTTTTCGGGCATTAGTGGTGTAAATAATTCTCTTTACCCTTTTACAAAATTTCAAGTACAGTTGTATAACACTACACTAGTTTCCAAGAAAATTATGGTCAGGCCTATGCAATATAGAGGATTATACAAATTACAGCAATGCATTTGGTGATCATAAAACTAAGCAAAGTGTACATGTGTATCCGCAATTCTAACAAAGGAAACAAACATTTCTTAGTCAGTCCAAAGCAAACCCAGGATGGATAAGGAGTTTGTAAGGAATTCTTCTGAAATTTCTGATGTTTGTTTTTTCTCTCCAAGTCCATAGAATAAATCACTGAAAATCTATTTGAGTCTTGAATCCCTTTTTGTATTAAAGACGACTATCTTGCGCAAGCGAGCAACTCCTCATTAGTTTTTAAGCCAAGGAAAACTCAGCTTTCTGTGAACTGTTCGGTACAATAATGTTTTGCATAACGAAAAGCTCAGTTTATGGTATTCAAATATACAGTGTGTGTAACAATATATCGGATAAGAGGCAGCAAGTTTGGCTATATGATCAGCGTCTAAAAACTAGTGTCTAGATTTTGTAAAGAGAGTCTAAATGTATATTAAATGAGAGTCTATGTCGGGTTAGGCGTGTGCTCCATCCCCCTCCAGTGACTGTCCAGCTTTGACTTGAAGGCATTGACAGAGTTCGGCAGCTACAACTTCATCCGCGGGCAGACAGTTCGAGGTGTTGATTGCCAGATGCTGAAAGAGTTTGATCTGGTTGGCTTCTTGTAATCTCCAAGCAGATCCTGCAATGACATAAAATAGTACCAAACTGGCCAAGGTGTGAAGTCAACCAAGAGGTGTCCATTTGCCCCAGGTAGCGAAACACCCCCTAAGGCTTAGGTCACATTTCCAAACCGGGGTCCGGTCGGGCAACTTTCGGGGGGGGGGGGGGGGGAGAATTATATAAAAGACATCGGAATACACAAAATGTCAACATAAGATCCATGGACATAATTTGTGTATATTTCTATGTATACATTTTTATTTTTCGTTTCTTTAATCATGCCGGCCGGGCACCGGTTTGGAAATGTGACCTATAGCTAGGCCTAAGCCGGCTTCACTCCTCTGCCAGCTTTTGATAGTATCTTATGCTACCGTGGGATCTGCTTGGAGATTAGGTTTCTTGGTCATACACAGTTATGGTATGTAATCTGTGTTTGACATGCATTCGTGTATGTCCACAGGCCTCGCCTTGGACTGTATTGTAGGAAACGGGGCATCCTACCGAGGAACAGTCTCTGTGACCAAAACGGGAAAGACGTGTCAAGAGTGGGACAGTCGGACGCCGCACGAACACAACTATGTACCTGCTGACTATCCGGCATCAGGGCTGGAGCAGAACTACTGCCGGAATGTTGGCGACTGGCACGAGGTCTGGTGCTACACCACGGACCCCAGCTCGAGATGGGAGGGGTGTGACGTGCGAGCCTGCGGTAAGTTAGATCCTGTAAACCCGAGCAAGTATACGTGTCCTGTATGAGGTTCTCATTTTTTCTGCTCCCAAACAAATAAACAAATGATCTGTATTTTCCCCAGTTAAGTGTACTAGAATTGATCTACTAGTTAATTCAATTTCAATGTATTATATATCTATATAAAAGCTTGTGTGATTTTCTTTCCAATGCTATCAAACTCATTACCATTGTTAACTCATGGAACACACACTAGGCCTGCTTACGAGGGCTTACGAACAATAAGTTTTCGGCCTCACCAAGAAATAACAAGCACAATTCAGATTTTCAGGCACAACTTCATAGTGGTGAAGTCTTTTATCAATATCCTCCAAATTTCAAATTATTGGAGTCATTACTTTCCCGGCATTCGTTTTTTCTGAATTAGAAGGTAAGTGGGGAGAAAAAGAAGGGTGAAGTGTGATCAGACATTTTGACCTCACACCTCAGGTTGCAGATAAATTGTCCACCTTTTTTTTCGTTATCCCTTACCTAACGTTACTGGGTGTCGCCTGCAACATAATGATCACAATAATTTGAACTTTGGTACACATTGATATAAGACGTTATACATGTACGTGGGGTTATCAATAAGTTCTCGACTTTACCGAGAAATAATAAGCACAGCTGAGATTTCGAAGCATAGATGTCAAGTATAGAAGATCTAAAGTCTTATGGAAATATGTACCAAAATTCAAATTAGTGTGATCATTACTTTGCAGGCGACACCCAGTAATGTTAGGTGAGGGAGAAGGAAAAAAACGTGGACAATTGACCTGACCTGAGTGTGTGGGTCAATTTGCGCTGCTGGAAGTTAGAAACCCAATTCTTTTTGCTTGAAATAGGAAGAGAATCATTATCAAACATTTTGACAATGTCTTTTGTTAATTTATGGCATGGGGAACTAGACCCACACATGTCTGATCACAATTCACACAACTTTTTCTCGCCACTTACCTTCTAATTTAGGAAAAACGAATGCCTGGAAAGTAATGACTCCAATGATTTGAAATTTGGAGGACATTGATAAAAGACTTCATACTATGAAGTTGTGCCTGAAAATCTGAGTTGTGCTTGTTATTTCTTGGTGAGGCCCTCGTACGTGAGTGGGCCACCAAAAAAGTGCCCAAATTTCCCCGCTTCTGTTCAACTCTGTATCGTCCGGTTGTTATGGCTGCAGGTGTCAATGATTAAATCAACCTCCTTGATTAAATCAATCCCTTGTTCAGGTATGTAGGATGGTGTCCCTATATCTCACCACATTGGAGTTGTCTGCAATGATGACGAGTCTTGTTCCGCCCCACATCATGACTCTTCCTCCACCAAGAAACGCTGAAAGTTACTCTTGCCGTGATAGCGTGAGGCTCTCCTGCCACCTCCACGCGTTGATTCGGCCATATCCAACTGCCGAAAGGGCAAATATACTCTACTCAAATGAGCTGAAACAAACTTGTATGTTCTGTATACCCAACGTGAAGTGAAAAGAGGATTGATATCATTGAATCACTGACACACGCGCCAATACCAACAGAACGATAGTATTGAACAGAAGCAGGGAAATTTGGGCACTTTTTTGGTGACCCACTCATGATCACGTAAGCGGGTCTAGTGCTTGTTCCATGAGTTTTCAATGATGATGACTTTGATACCATAGGAAAGGGAATCACACAAGCTTTCTAGAGAGAAGCACCTGGTATGAAAACAGAACAATAAATACTAGTACTAGTGTCCCGCTTGCAGAAACTACTGAAAAAATGTAGCTACTTTTGTATCACAGGTAAAGGGCACATTTTCTTACGTACAACATAACATAACATGAAGCCTTAGACATCCAGGCAAGAGGATACATAGTACAAAAGATATTCAAGCAACTCTGTATTTTAATTCCCCCCAAAATTCCAAATGTTGTGGATTGACTGTATGATGTTTGTTGTTTCAATGGATAACTGAAGGTGAAAAAAGAACTCATTGAAACCTAGAAATGTAGACGCCTAGAGAGAAGAAAACTGTTGATCAACTTCAATCGAAGACATAAATGTGCTACTAACAGTCCTTTCTCCTGGGACAGGTGTGAATGCCGCACTGGGGAAGACGGCGCAACAATCAAGTATCTCGTCTAACGGGGCCCCCAGCCGTGCCGTGGACGGGAATTACGATCCCAACTACTTCGCTGATACCGCTTCCTGTACACACACTGAGGAGGAAGCTAATCCCACCTGGTGGGTGGATCTTGGTCGACCGATCATGTTTGGCAGGTATGTGTATGTTATGGGTGCATATGTACATAATCGTTAAGTCCACACAAACACGTACCCACTTACGCACGCACGAACACACATACACACACACAAGCACGCACGCACCGCGGCACGCACACACGTACACAGAGATAGAAGAGAGAGGGAGGGAGAGAGAGAGAGAGAGAGAGAGAGAGAGAGAGAGAGAGAGAGAGAGAGAGAGGGAGAGGTACATGATGCATACGTGCACTCACACACACGCACAGACATGGGAAAGTAAGCAACAAATCTGTATGTTGTTTGAAAATGTCAATGACAAGCGCCATCGCATTGCCTTTAATTTGATTTGATTTGATTTATTCCGATGTATAATCATGAGAAATACAGCCAGGGCTACCCAACTATCAACGGCTAGCCCTTGATAACAATACAATATGTAATATTCAATAACAGCATTAACGATACAGGTAACTTTGGCTACAGAGGCGATCCGTGTTTACAGGTTGACTAGCAGTCGTACGATCTGTGATATCAGTTTATGATACAAGTAATATGACATCTACAGGGTGATCATCATTAACCGCGGGGACTGTTGTCAGGAACGACTCAACCCCTTCAACATCCACATCGGGGATTCCGAGCTCATCCACACGAACCCCAAGTGTGGAGGTGACCATCAAATCGACGTGAACCAGCCGGCCATTTCCGTCCCGTGTGAGGGGATGAGGGGCCGTTATGTGGGCATCCGTCTCCCCGGCACCCCCAGAATACTGACTCTGTGTGAAGTACACATATCGGCGGGTAGGTCTTCAACATCCTACCGTCACTCTTCATTGTTCATGTATACGTTTTAAAGGGTGGTTTACAAATTTAAAAAAATATCAAAAATGTATCAAAGAAATGTATAACTAGAGTTCCACGAACACATACCTTTGCCAAATAAACCAGGTTTGTTATGTAGAATGATGTCTGTAGACATAAATGTGTTACTCATTACATTTTATTTTATATGCCTGGAGTTGGGTCCCATTGCTTATACAAATTAGATCCCTATTTACATAATAATATTGAATTGTATCAAGCATCACTTAAGTTATCAGCATACCAAAATCATGATGATCCTTTCATCCTTCTTGAAACCGGCTCCTGCAGTTCAAGGAGCAAATTAGCTGTTAATTTGCATAACTAGTATCTCATTGTGTAAGTTTTTACTTAGGCTATCTACATACCAAAAATCATGACGATCTGTCAACACGTTCTTATTTTCCATTAATTATGCAAATGAGATCATCATCTGCATAATTAATAATGTATTGATATTTCTTTCTTTCTCAGCTACAAATGTGACAAGTTTGAAAGTCCTATAAAGGAATGCAGTGGATTTACAAACTTTCCTCATTAATTATGCAAATTAGCTGCCAATTTGCATGATTAGAATTCCATCATGTAAGTCTTCCCTTTGGCTATCTACATACCAAAAATCGTAACGATCTGTCAACACGTTTATATTTTCTCATTAATTATGCAAATGAGGCCGTCATTTGCATAATTAATATGCATTGATATTTCTCTCTTTCTCATCTATATATGTGACAAGTTTGAAAGTCCTATCGTGAAATGCAGTGGATTTATAAACTTTCCTCAT
Organism: Branchiostoma floridae; assembly: GCF_000003815.2. Taxonomy (NCBI): domain Eukaryota; kingdom Metazoa; phylum Chordata; class Leptocardii; order Amphioxiformes; family Branchiostomatidae; genus Branchiostoma; species Branchiostoma floridae. The sequence continues at coordinate 5,708,294 of NC_049984.1, forward strand.
TAATTATGCAAATTAGTTGCTGATTTGCATAATTAGTATTCCATTATGTACATTGTTACTTGGGCTATCTACATACCAAAAATCATGACGATCCATTAACACGTTCTCTAGTTATTCTCGTCCAAAGTTTGAAAGGAAACCGGAGCCTGCAGTTCTAAAAAAGCCGCTAGGGGGTCCAAACTCACAGTACTTACTCTCTGCCCCAGGGGCTATCTACCACTCAAAAATCATAACCACAGCATGTCCAGGACACGAGATATCAAAAATTGAGGTTCTGCTGCAGTACCTTAGCAAGCCGCTAGGGGGTCCATTATCGAACTTGACCTTCGTTTTCTCGACCCCTACCCACCTACCAAATATTATCGGGATCCATCCAAGGCTTCTCGAGTTATGCTGTTAACAGACAGACACACACACAGACACACACATACACAGACTCACAAGCCCAAAACATAACCTTAACCATTCTGGCAAAGGTAATAAATATAGTAACGTTACTGTGAGACTGTCTCAGCACTAGATTTCCGTTGCTGACGACGACTTTAGCACTGGTGTTCCAGTGCTGAGAGAGGGACCCGCTACTTTTGTAATACTAGTATTTGCATTCCTGGCTGTGGCAGAATGAATGGCATTGATAATGAATGGATGAATGAAAACCTTTATTGTACATTTCTGTCCCACTTGGCTAAGCACCGGACACATGTTAACAACCATATACATATTTGTGTACAAAAAAACGTCTAATCTACTCCAGTACATTCCAATAATGAGAACATGGTTGGTGCTGTTCACAGAAGTCATGAAGTGCTCCCCTGGGTATTTCCGCTGTGCAAACAAGTACACGTGCATCCTGTCATGGAGGCGTTGTGACGGGACCCCAGACTGCTCGGACGGTAGTGATGAGGAAGAATGCGGTAAGGCAGACATCACAATTTAATACATGCAGTTCTGGCCATCGAATACTCGCACGAGAAGTACTGAAACATTTCATTATAAAAACTTCTTCTCCCCGAGAAAGTCACAAGGGTCTGCTGACAAACATGCAAAGAAACACCGGATGTTGACCAGCTCAAACTCCGAGAAGAGCTCTAGTACATGAAACCAACCCTCGGCCCCAGTTTTTACCGGTGCCATAAGTATCAAAGCTGGCTGACTCCCTTTGGTCGGCTTAACTCCGGCTGAGTCCCTTTGGCCGGCTATATTCCTTGTCCAGCTTTGATACTATCATTATGGCACCGGTAAATCTACCTGGAGATAGCTTCAAAGCGACGTGGATGAATGACATGGAATCCGTTTGATTCAATTTTCAGTGTGCTCGAGAATTCATAAGGATTTCCAGATCAGAAGCAGACTCACCATGTTACCAAATCAGCTGCACCAGGCGACGTTCGACGATATACAAAATTCCACTGCCGTGGAGCTTCTCAACAGTTCCTACAGCATCGCGGGGAAACACCATCCGGAGCTACGAGAATTCGTGTCTACTGTACTTTTCCCGAGGTGCAATTTGACTAAAGAGAACATGTAAGTAGCCAATACCTCTATTGAACTAATCCCCTGAAGAAGATCTACCGCAGGCAAGACATGGTCAAAATGGCTAAACACCATCCGGTGTCAATTGGATAGTATTTAGCCCTTTGGGTGCAGTTTTGCCCCCAGTAGATTTGCTTGGAGTAGTCGAGAATCCGCAGTAACGATCTCTTACCTCTAGCTGCGTCCGCGTATGGTCATTAATCAGTTATTTTTCATCAAGTAATATTGACCCTCAGCCATTGATGCCTTCATTCTCTAGCTTTCTTTGCCGACAGCATCACATTGTGATGTATGTATATATCCTCATGATATCTATCGATTGGTACTGAATGTAGCTCATTCCTTTAGTGGCAGACAGCTGCTGCCGTGCCGTTCTTGGTGCGAGGAAGTGTTCAGCATGAGTGGTGACCTGATGAGGGACCTTCTGCCGCCATGTGAGGTGTTCCCGTCACCACCGCACCGCTGTTGGAACCCGGAACCAGATAAGAATGAAGGAAGCACGGAAGGTGGGAATCAGAACCGATTGTTTTCGCCATGCGACTGTCAGGTAAGCCTGAGTATCAGCCTGGTGAGTTTACCGTGGCTCCCATACTCACCCCTCACCAACCAACTTTACCGTGGCTCCCACTGACTCAACTTGGTTGGTGAGCGTGAGTATGGGAGTCAATATGAACCAACCAGACTGATACTCAGGCTACTGTCAGGTGGTCGCATGATTTCGTATTACCTATCCGTTATCGTTCCGTTTGGCTATTTATACATGCCAGCCCGACATGTACTCTTCAGTCTTCACTAGCGCTATTGGTTTCAACTGAGCCGTTAATTGCAGTACCAAACCAACCGGCGTTCCACCATTTATCATCATGATATAGTAATGGCATGACAAGCCTTTTTTTTATCAATTGGCTGCCTGGCTTGTAATTGATTGATGTTTTTACACCTTTTGAATCATATCAACCTACTTGAATGAAAATTGTGAGCTATAAACGCCGTACCTCAGTAGCACCTGAAGCATAATCTTGTCGAAGATAAAAACGTCGGCTTGTATAGACATTCATTTAATATGTGTAGTTTGAAAATAAATATTGATTTTCTTTCTTTCTCTCCCTCAGTTTGTTACTATGGCACTGGCATAAACTACCGTGGAACTTGGAACACAACTACTTACGGGGCAAAGTGTCTTGAGTGGTCAGCCGATAACTACAAGACTGATTACCCCTGGGCTAACCTGGACAAAAACTACTGCCGCAACCCTACCGGTCTCCAGCGGCCATTTTGTTTGACCGAGGACGGTAGCAAGGAGGAGTGTGACGTCATCCCCTGCAGTAAGTCAATGTCTTGTTACAAAAAAGACGTGATACTCTGCACCTTAATGATTTATTATTACATTAACCAGCATGTTACATTTTGCGCATCAAAAGCAATTATGAAAGATGCAATATGGTTAAAATCATACTTTTTTGCTGTTTGAAGTTTATTTAGACCCACAATTTGGCTTACCAATAGTAGATCACAGTACATTGCAGTTATTCTTCCTTACCAGAATACATAACTTTAGAAAAAAATGCATGACATACAGGAAAATAACAAGTACATATACATGAGCAAATATCTCATGATTTGACAATTTCAAACCATTCTGTACTTGCTGTTTTCGCTTGATGACATGATCTTTATAATGATTCCGATATATCTTTAAAGTTTCTATTGTGCAACATTTAGACTCCGTCAGCTGTGCAGACAGGGGGCCGCCAACCAACGGTAAGAGAACTCCGAGCAAAAGGTTTTACCTGTTGGACGAAAAGGTGACGTACACGTGTAACGATGGCTACATGCTGGAGTACGGTTATCCTCGGGAAGTCAGATGCCAACAGGGGAACTCCTCGTCCGTCGGCGTCTGGGAACATCACATGCCCACTTGTTCAGGTACGGCTATGAAGGTTAGACATCCAGGTAAACAATATTCAAATACAATTCAATCTCTACAACTGGATAATAAAACGGAGATTTACTAATGGAGGTTTTGCAATTGAGTGACATCCATCACTCTTCAGTTCATCTTCATTTGTCAGGTGTTTAGTATTTGTCTTTAACTTTCTAAATCCTGCACAACTCTTGGTTTCCACAAGTTTATTACTTAACATTGTTGAAGAATAGGTTTGACGTAGAAAGGTTATTCATATTGTTTTTTTGTTTCTTAAGATTTTTATGCAGCCGTTTGTAAATAAGACAGAGATAATGTTTGGTATGCTATTTTGAAAATTTCCGTTTTTTGGACAAACATGTTCGCGTCCACAGATTGCGACCATAAGCGAACAAAATTACTGTCGTGGCCAAGAAAAACGTACTAAACAATTCCATACGTACATTGTAATTAATAGCAAAACGCGTTAGGCTATAGCCACCTGTACGGAATTATGTTTTGACATAATTTCTTACATGCTTGTTCACCCTCTGTCCAGTTAACTACAAGCGGAGGCTGCAAAAGGAGCTACTAGAGACATACAGTGCGAGTCTGGCACCTGAAGAAAATGTCACCATCAACTTCACGGGGGTAGTGGAAGAAATCGTTGACTTGGTAAGTACTATATCTAAGAAATCTTAGGATCCTTTAATTTTCGTTTCCATGAAAATCACTGAATTATGGTGACTTTATGGGTGATAAGATGCATCAGTACACAACAAGATTAATGTTATGACTTTTTATCAATTTCAGGATGAAAAGAAGGAGCAGCTTCTCGCTTCTTTGATCATCGACTTTGTAAGTTTGCACATCCGTGTTGACTCTGTAGCCTATGTTGCACAATTTCTCTCTGTCAGTGGCTGACGTGGACGTTCATCTCTGAGCCAGGAGACTGACTTTGGCGTAGTATTTGAAATTCAGACCAATGGGAGTCTCTGATTCTTTGTCACAATGGACACTTATCATCAAAGCCTTCAACACCATGGTAACAGGCAGTTCTCAGTCTAGCAATTGGACATTTTTCCACATACCGATGGATCAACAGGATTAGGAGGTCCCCAATTCTCCTGACTTGGAGGCGTTCATGATCAAGATCCGGGGGCCTGACCAGTCGCTATTAACTGTTTCAACTTTTTAAATTATTATTTTTTCATTGAACAAACGTGCATAACATATGAACATATGAACAAAATCTTATAGTTAATGTTAACTTCTGGTTGAAGCAAAACTGGTAACTTTGTGTTAGGAAGTAGATGTAATCCATGGCCAGTCATGTCCCTTTGGATCATGGAGAACAACTTTTCCTTGTGACTTCCTTAATTTTTCCTATTAGACATGGTACGACGCTCGGCTGAAGTGGGACCCAAAGTATTACGGTGATAACGACAGGTTCAGCATTCCTGGCAAGGATATTTGGATCCCACCATTTACTCTCAGGAAGAAGTAGGTGGAAATGCTTTGTTCAATCAACCAGATTTAGATAAATCAAAGCATTCATCATATTTTTTTCAGTATAAAATAAAGGCCTATGCGTTATATGGCCAAGGTTTCAAAGCCTTTGACTGGAAAAATATCTTGTCCAAAGCAAGATGCGTTGCATACTTGAGACGAATCGAAGAGACAATGTTATAACCCCTGACAGGTCCAGATGATGTGCCCTGGGAGAGGCACTTCCCTCATGCGAAAATGAGTATCTAACTTCGAATAGGGACGTCTCTCTGATAGGACACTAAATGGAGGTCGTTAAAGAACTGGCCTACCACATGAGTCATCGAAAAGCGTAAGGTTCCATTCCGGTGGTAGTGGATCAAGCAAAAATGTCTGTGTATGCAGCTTGTACTGGTCATGATGACAAACCCAGTGTCTTACACCATGAGCCGGTTTTCCGGGTATGCAGTAGTGCCAGTACAAACAAACAAAGATAAAAAGTTACAGGAATCTCTTTGTGACCTCCCTTCCAGTGCCAACCCCCTCCACCAAGGCCTACCCAAGGACGTGCCGGTGCGTGTGAGCAGCACCGGTCTGGTCCAGTGGAGAGTGGAGACCCTGACCACCACCGTGTGTGAAGCCAACCCCTTCCTCTTCCCCGCAGACACCATGGAATGCGAAGTCTGTTTTTCTGCAACCACGGCAATCGAGCAAACCATACGTAAGGGTTTCGGATATTCCAGAGAACTCTGATGTGTTTCTAAACATGGCCCAAAAAGTTTGGACTATTTAACTTGGTCTATCATATTTCTTTAACTGTTGTTTATATGACTGATAGCTTTCAGTTATTGCAGTTGACTGAATGGAAAGGACGTTTTTCCAATATGATAGATCTTTCAATGGCAATTCTGGAGTGACCAATGCAAATCTTCCTTGGCATCAATATGTCCTGCGTCCTATTCTGGTAGCAATATGTCCTAGTGAGACGCCAAATAGTAATTACTCAAGCAACTGGATATGATTCCGGAAAAATCTGCTTTCCCCATGATGATGTTCCTAAAAATATACAGTTGCTTGAGTAATCGATATTTGGCATATCCTATAACCAGGATGTCTAAACTTCATCGACGTTCTGGTATAGGGTTTAGACATTTAGAGACATCCTACATGTACTGTATATTAACTACAGAATGCCACGAGGGAAGCTCCGCATCCAATGTGCGCCATCCCTGCGGCTTCTACTCCCCAGCAGAAGAGGATGGAGAATGGTACCGGAGTGTTAAGATATCCGACGAACAAAACCAGACGAAGGCGTGCTTTGCCCTACACCTGGCGAGGATCCCCAAGTTCCACATCGCCACTACTGTTGGACCCTGCGTCATCCTGATTGTGCTGATGACCATCACCTTCATAATGCCCATAGGAGTGGGAGACCGGATCTCCTTCGGAGTGACCATTCAGCTCTCTATGGTCGTCTCTCTCGTGTTTGTCACGGAAGTTCTTCCTGTCAAGGGATCTCTGCCATTTTTCGGTGAGCGCTAGGTGCTTCTTCCACTCCTGATGTCATCACTTCTGCTACACTCTTCCGCTCCAGAACTCCGCACACCTTCCTCTGGGGACCAGAGCCTCTGATCTTCCTACGTGCATGCTAGGTGCAAGCACTTGACTTAAACCATGCCATTTTACAAGCAATCATTGAAATACGTTGTAACCACATGCATACCCTTTCTGGTAGCTACTACTGGATACAGTGTCACTGACGGAAGATAACGTATGTTATCTGAAACGGCTGGCCGTTTCCAAAAGCATACTCAGTTGCTTGTGAATGAGTCATTACTATTTGGCGTATTTTATTACCTGGATATCTAACTACTGGATTTATTATCTATAATTTTCCAGCCACGGTGATCATCGTGTGCATGGGCCTGATGGGACTGTTCCTCTTCCTCACCTTGGCCGTCATCTACATTCACGGCAAAAAGGGGAGCTTGTCTCCGATGACGAGGGTTATTTTCCTCCGCTACACAGCAAGGTACTGAACATTCGTCTGTTGTCCCGGATCATATGATGAAATCATTCATTTACGTCACTTCTTGATGATGCATTTCTTTCAATCTTAGTCGTCAAGAGGTACTAGTATACGGTATAATGAAGGACGTATCTTCGTGGCACCAAAGAAGCTTGAACCTTTGCATGCAGCCTTACTTTGTTTGCAATTTCGTAAGATAGCGTAAATGTTTCAAAGGCGTAGTGTCCATTTCCTGTTTTCGTTCGTAGGAACGACTGAAAATATGAAATATCTCGAAAGTCACTTTCTAATATAAATTTAGATAAACCTTCGGCCTTCATGCAGTACAGGCGTACACGTGCTGTGGTACTAGTATGCTTTGCAGACACCTCCACAGTGAGGAACATCATTTCTAAACTGTTTCATCATTTCCGTAAATAGTTTCATCATGTTGGTGGATCAATCGAACAATCTTCTTCGTTTCACAACCTCTTTTTATTCTTCTGCACCAGTCACCGAAACGTCTGCAGAAGAATAAAAAGAGGTTGTGAAACGAAGAAGACTGTTCGATGTTTCATCATTTACATAGGATATTACTTCTGGGAGATCTCACGGAGGGCAAGCAAGCCAGCACGGGTGTCGCCTATGAAGATCCCATGACCAACTTGTTTGACCGTGACATGACGTCCACTGGATCCTCGGGAGAGAACGAGCCGATGTTGATGACCACTGAGGCGGTGAAGAAAGAAAACGAGGACCTGGTCCAGGCTGTGAAGATTGGCATGACCGAGTTGAAGAACGAGATGAAGAAGCTGACCAAGGCAGTAAAGAACGAGGAGGAGGTGTCCGAATACACCCTGCTGGCCAAGGTCCTGGACAGGCTGTGTCTGATCCTGTACGTCATCAGCATCGTGGTAGCCATTCCTTTTACCTTGTCCAAAGAGTGATGTAGCTCCAAAAGTAACCCGATGTGGTAGCAGTATATTAAAGGCGAAGTATCTGGAATTTTCATCAAGCAGCAGCTCTGTTCTTGTAGTCATTTCAATACTATCAATCCAATAGCATTAGTCGCCTTGTGGGATAAGCTGGCGGTGTTGAAATATGTGTTAAGTATTTAGTCTTTGTTTGACCAGGTATTTGATCGGGGAAAGAGCATGATGTAGCTCCAGAGTTGACAAGCTGTGGTAGCTGTATAAGTATGCACAACGCCACAAACTCAGCAAGCCACATGTCAAACTATCTGCAATTTTCATCAAACAACAGCCTTGTATCTTGTAGCATGATGCAGCTTAGTCATTTTGGCACTATTCGTCCATTAAAGTTAAGATTTCTTGTGGGATACGCTGACTGCTGTGTGAAAAGCTATTTGTTGAAAGATATGTTAAGTTATCTAGCCCTTACCCATTAAGAAGGAGGTTTAAATAGCTTTGCCACTAACAAACACTGTGTTTGTTTTTAAAATTAGAAAAATCAGTTACTGTGTGACGATGTGAAAATGCAGCAAACGCTTGCTCACCTGGAAATGATCAAAAACTAAGACGTTTTAAGAGGGTTTTGTTGAATGTCACCTTATGTTATGTGTTTGAAACATAATCTTATAGCCAATTGTCAATCTGAGAAAATCAGACTAAAATCTTTAAGTAGATACATTTTAACATCTCATCAACTAGTTTGTTTTTACCATATGTAACCAGAGCACTGTCAGAGAATTGTCAATCTCAGAAAATCATTAAGGTCTACAACTACAATGGCAAAGACTAAAATCTTTAAGTAGATACATTTTAACATCTCATCAACTAGTTTGTTTTTACCATATGTAACCAGAGTACTCTAGAAAACTTTTATCTTCAAATATGTAGACCTATTACCTTACAGTTTGACTAGAATGCATGATATCTTAAACACCATATTAAACAACATTAAGTTCGGACTGAGCACTCAATACTTCTGTAATACATGCTATGATGTGTCCTGATGCTTTCATTTACAATAAAACAAATTCAAATCGTAAAACTAATTGTTGCAATGACTAAATGCATTTTGATGTACGTGAGACTAGTGGGTAATCTACCGCATTATGTGAAGTAGCATGCATGTTTAAGTTCCTGAAATTAATATCTATCGGAAAATAATACCCTCTTGTGGCGATAATTTTTGAAAATAATGCATGTGGTGAGATTTATATTGCTCATCCGACTTAATTTGTCAACATATTATGTCATATACATGTTAAACTATGAAATAGGCTTCCTCTTTTGGTCCGTGTTGTCCATAATGATACTGTTTTGATGATCAAGCATGACTAGGACCTCTCAACATTATATTTGCGCAGCGTTCTTACAAGTTATGCTACATTTATCGTGAATCATAACCACTTTAATAACTGGTATATCAAGTTTGACTGTCACGTTCTGGCGTTTGTTGGCTGGATTGTAGCTGTGGCATATTGTTCATGGAATTACAATCATCGTAATAACCCAGTTAAGAATCAGCAGTCTACGGCCACATCACGTTGAGTACACCCGATCTCGTTCGATCTCGGAAGTTAAGCAACGTCGAGTCCGGTCAGTACCTGGATGGGAGACCGCTTGGGAACGGCGAATGCGCCCCCCAAGTCCCTATTGCTCACCCTGGGATCGTGATCGAAGTGATCAGGGAAGGGTTTTTTATTATGCTGCTTTATTGCCCCAAAAATGATGCATATAATTTCCAAAATCACTGTTTAAGTTCCAAACAAGTGTCCGATGTGTCTTGAGATGAAATAATTAGCAGATTCTGGGTTTTCAATGGAAAAATTAACAAGAATCTAAGCAGGTGTTAGGTCAAAGTAATAAAAAACATTTGTTTTGAGCAAAACAATTATGGAAACACCCCCAAACCTTTATCAATCAATGAAAAACATCTCACATCAATCTATTCTTCAGAATTCGTACATTGGAGTTTTAAAGAAAGCCTAACAAAGAATGATATATCTTGACAAACAGTGGGTCAAACATTATTGATAAAATTTACAATTGTTATTAGAATATTATCATATGGAGCTGAACATGATACCGAGTGTTCGGGTTCCGAGGCACTTGGAGATGCCAGCTACCTTTCGGCAGCCCCCCTTGGTCAGGACTTAGAACACAAGGCTATCATTGTGCAGGATCCCTTTTATTTTTGAATCTGTAAGTGATAGTAAAACACTTTGCAATCTATTTAACCTATACTCCTTTACATGACAAGAAAATGCTCCAAAAATTGTTGAGCATCCCCGTGTCAAGTGTCTGAAGAATTGATCATCGTGCAAAACAATGAACAAGTGTTATTCGTACACCTTACTGTGCGAGAGTTGTGCCACTTTTTAACAGCTACACTGCACAGAGGTTACATGAGATGCTTGTGACCATCTTTCCATCCAACATCTGCTTATAGAGTACATGTTGGCTCTCAGCTGGTGTGATCTTTCCCCATGTGGTAAGCTGTGTGGAGACTGGCACCTCCGAAAAGTAAGGTCATTTTCTGAAGCAGAAATTCAACAACCATGAATAAAGTACATCACTTGATAACAAAATATCTTACTCTACTTACTCAAGTCAAAATGAGCACCTAGCTTGAGTTACGTGTAGGGACGTCATCTTGGATGGGACGTACATATCTGGACACCCTGTGTTTGAGGAGAGACAAATCTCAAGCATGTAAAGAACCCAATATATATTCATTGAAAAAAGTCCTTTACAGGATAAGTGAATCAAACGTATCAGTGCAGTTTTACGCAGCTTGTCCTCCTGTATAAAACTGGTGTGTGGAACACCGGATGCTGTAGGCAAAAAAAAAAGAAAAAAAAAAAAAAAAAGAATCAGCAGTCATAATTGAATATAGAAACAGGCAGATATCATAATGTAGCGCCGGACCAAAGGTTTTGCCCATTCTGTCCATAGCAAATTGAAGATGAATTTCACTTTGTCATGATGTGCAGTAGGTACAATGTTTCACGTAATGAGTTATTCTCATCCCTCGAATCAAATACAACCGATTTTAAGAGACTCAATGCTACAGACAGATTTGATTATATATTCAGATGTAACAACTCCCACAATGCTAAAATAGGTAAATATATAAAAGACTGCTTTGTCATAAGAAAAAATGCCGAAACTCATAATTAGCCCCACTCGATTGTAATACAATATCAATGATTTAGGCTAGCTCTTATTGTTCTAGAAATTAGGATGCCAATTTCATTCTATATTAATAATCTGCATATGTACTAAGTTTGATACTTGTTTTAGTACTTAGGATGATAAGTTTGTTTCTCCTTTTTAAAGTTTGCCATACATTGTACCGTGTACGATCGTTGCGCAATAAAGTTCTTCTTCTTCTAAAACTAAGAATAATGATATCTAATACTAATTATCTAAGCAACAGCATTTAGGATGACATACATTAATAGCAAATCATAAAGAAGAAAGTGTCATCAATTAAAATTCTACTTATCTTGCACATGTGGTAAGTGATCATTATTATTCAAAACTACAGTAGAAGCCAGTTAATTGCACAACGGATTAACGCACACTACTGTTAACTGCACGGAATTCCAAAATCCCAAACCAGTGCGGTCCAGCTGGATGACTTCGCATTATTGCACCACCCGGATAATTGCACGAAATACGATGGCAAATAGGATGTGCCATTAAGCGGCTTCTATTGTATCTCTAATTCTCAAAGAATTTGCTTTGCACAAAAAGTTATTCAACCAATCATATAACCGCCTCGCTACAAATAATGATGTCTGAGAATCATCCTAGAAATTCTGAAACTGGAAAACTAAAGCAAATGTTAGCCTCTATTAAAGGATTTCTCTGATTACAAGGCTCCGCAGCGGACAGGTTGCTGGAAAAAAAAAAGAAGAAATTGGCCAAATTAAGGAGGTGAAAATGAAAACCTTGGCCGAATAGGTAAATTGCATGCCAGTGGAGTTAGCTGGCCAGGGAGTACAGGTTGCAAAGTGTACTACCAATGACGTTTTATAACTTTGATATAAGCTAGCCTCCATAGCAAGCTCTCTATGGACTTTAGATATAGGCCAAGTAACCCACCGGACATGTGACCCAGACTCCAGGGGTCATCCCTCACCGGATGATTCTATGACGAAATGCAGGAGACAAATATTTTGCAAAATCATGCACTATAGTCGACAGATTTTCTTTTATAGATAAACTAAATGATAGCACCCTTTAATTGTAGGTTTTATTATAAAGCAAATGTTTTTAAAAACTCCCTAATTCCGACAAAAATGCACAGTCACCCTAATCTTGAATGGTTGATTCCGGAAAGGTCAACGTTCTCACGTACGGTGATGCAATGTGATCAGCAAGCAAGCATGGCGTGATTTTTTGCCGGTGAGTAAATTTAAATAATTGTGGGCGAACCCCTCTACGGAATCCCACAATGCTTATTCTTTTCATATCCAAAACAGCTTGAGACAGTGCAGCCGATAGGTTCGTGGTCGTTTCTTGGTTTACGGACTTCCTTTTATATTTTTAATACGAGATGTAAAAATTATAAGGGGGGGGGGGTGGTTTCCTTAGCTATGTCGAAAGTTGGAAAATGAGGTTGTATTAAACCGGCAGATGGTCTCCTCAATCTCCTTAAAGGGGGGCAAGATAACTTAATAATGGCTCATTTTATACATAAGTTTCTTCATAGGTTGTTGTTGTTGTTGTAAATTTTCTTTTGTCCATCGAGAACACCAGCTGTACCAGGGTGGATTTATAGGTGTTGGCGAGACACCAAAATGGTTAACGTTAGATGTTTGGCCCAAGATTACGGAGAGACTCGACAGCTATCAGTGTGTTTGAATAACAGGCAAGGCAGGTTGCTACGAGCGCAATTTTAATAGTCAGGTTAGTATGTATACCAATAGTGGCCCAAATCAGGGTTCGCTTAAAAGGCTTAACCTGGCCTGGCTACCTGGCCTGGCTATCATGTCAGGCTACTCAGATCCCCCCATTCATAGCCCCATTATATGGCACTCAGCCAAAATAGCTGATTGACAGACATAGTAATTGCTAATCTCCAACACTACCAGTGACCGGAGGTTGGCCTGTCCACCACTGGCTGGACCCTTTGGGAATGTGTCTGGGAGGCCTTCCTTGCAGTGTGTCAGGAACACAAGTACCAGTACTGTGTGTGTGTATGTTTGTGTGCGTGTGAATGTGTGTGTGTGTGTAAGAATGGGCTTGCCAGCAACAGAAATTAGCTTCTTTATTGAATATCTATCTTCTAGAACAGAAACTCAGCTCGTGCAACAAGAAGGAAGAGCATAAAATTGATAAATCACTGTAAAGCTAAACTTGTACTGACCAAGGGGGGTATAATTACATGTACTTCCTTGTTCTCTATGCTAGTATGCCATGTTGACATATACAATCTCGGTAGTCACATAGCCTTTTTGAGGCTGTAGATTGTTATCCACTGTACAATTTTTGTGTCCAAGACACTGAGCCCAATCCTCCCCTTCCACTGTCAATAGGGCTTATTCACGTGACGTCATCACCCCTTGCTCCCGTGCGCCGCCATCTTGGGGTCCATGCGCTACAGTACAACAATGTACAGCGTGGGTCTCCAAGTGTCTGAAGAAAGTGAAGTGGGTTGCACGATGTTTGACTATACAAAGAGTCTACAACCTTAAATCTTATTTCCACTACATAAATCGGGTGGAAATTACCCATTTTCCCATTATGAGTGAGGGAAAATTTGACCCACTCCGGGTCCCCGCCTGAGCACGGCAACAGTGACAGTGGAGTATCAGTTGATAGTGAATTTTGTGGGTGAGCTGTGACGTTGTTGTTCACAGACACTGTGATAGCCATTATTAACGTTAAATGTTGTACTTTTGTTTCATAGAAATTCTTCACAGAACCTGGGAATATGTTCTTCCTATCATTTCTTGGCTTCGCTGTTTGTGCGGCTCTATTTTGTTCTTCCTGCTTTAGTGGAGTGTAGCGATGGTCCATGTACATGTATTTACGTTGTGCCGGAGTAGGTACCCAGTCCACCGCCGTTGAAAGTTATCTGACCCATCGTTTACTGTCTTGTTCAGATACAAAATTTGTACTACACAAGTTCTACCAGTAAGATGAGCTCTACTTATGGCAGAAACCCACATTTGTTTCCGAGTCGTAGCACTAGTACATGACTTCGTTCCCGTCCCGGCTTTGCTTGTTTGTTACACGAGAAACGCGAAACAAACTTAACTGTTACCCGATGTGTGTAGGATTTACCAGTGCTAGACCAACATCCCACCACAAGATAGCACATCCTGATTATGAACCTAAACGTTTTGAAGGGAAATTGTGCGTTGCATAAGAAATATTTTCAATTTTTACTTAGAGTTGCATAGCGAGCCGCTGTGAGCCGCGCTCAAAGTGGACCCCAAAATGGCCGACTTCACTCGTTGCCATGGCGTCCGGAGGGTGGATCACGTGACTGAATAAGCCCTATAATCTCTCCAACCCCCTTGTACAATTTGGAGTGGGGAAAGTCCTGTATTACCAGCACAGCTTTTGTGACATGTCAAAGGATTTACTAGTAGATTTAAATAGATATAGATTTGAACCCAGGGCCTCTGTTTTCTAGGTCTAACACCCTAAAGCATCTACAAAACACAGTACTGGACAGGTACAGTACTAGTACTTGAATGTGTTCCTAACAGCTGCAAGGAAGGCCTCCCAGACACATTCCCGAAGGGTCCAGCCAGTGGACAGGCCAACCTCAGGTCACTGGCAGTGTTGGGGATTAGCAATTACTATGCCTGTCAATCAGCTATTTTGGCTGAGTGCCATATGATGGGGCTATGAATGGGGGGGGATCTGAGTAGCCTGATGTGATAGCCAGGCCAGGTAGACAGGCCAGGTGGACTGGCCTGGTTGGCCTTTTAAGCGAACCCCCCAAATCACACAGGATTGGCCAAGTACAGGACGACTTGCACTTGCCCCATTAGGCCATGTTGATTTGATTTTATGGATGACATCCTCTGGGAACCCAAAAACTGATGCAAGCTTGCGAATAAAAAAAAAGTTTGACCAAAACCAGTTGCCTTCATTATGAAATGTAAGCGGTCAGGAAGGTTGTACATATGACTGAACACACAGAATATGGTACTGTATACCGAACAATAGATTCTTCATTTTTGTTCATTCACGCTTACTTTATCTTGGAATATTCTGTGACATAAGTGTATGTTTTCCGATATTTGTTTTTGCAATCCACGGCATATATTTTCTTATTTTGTAGCTGCTTTGTATGATTTACAGTATGGTTGAAAACTTTTTTATTTATTTATGGAAATGGCTGAAAATTGATGCACGTGCAGATGTCATCCATATAATCAAAGCATTAGCACTTTTACTTGCCCCCAGCAATAAAGCCAGTGGACTTCTCTCAGTACATCAAGGGTAGGCACAGAATCAATGTGTGCTCTTTGAAGCACCTCCAGCAACCCCCAAGCACAAGTCACTAAGAGTTACATACCAAGAGAGATAATGGACTTAAACTCAAAACTAAACCATGCAAGTAAAAACAAGCACCAAGAGAGTCTAGCGAAATAATAGATGTTGAAGAACAACAACAACAACTTGTCCATACTTGCAGTTGCTACTCTCCAAGCAGAGGTTGGCTCTGGCTGTTTTTCTACTTGCTTTTAATTTTAGCCTCTTTTTTGGGGGGGGGGGGGGGCTACCGTTTTCTTTATCATTTTATGTATCATGGCCGCGAGACATAAAGAAATGGTACAAAATAAGTAACCCGAAAAAACGTCTAAAAACAGCCGGAGCCAAACCTCTGCTTGGAGAGTAGCATTTGCAACCAGTAGGTCGTTGAGGGAAAGGAGGGCACTTCACTGGTTGGTTGCCAATGGATAGGTGGGCAGGGCTAGCTATTGAAACAGTCAGGACTAGCGTGACTAGGCAAATTGTTGGTAGCTTCCAAAATGGGTGTGGAGTCATTTTAAACTACCAGAAAAAAACAAATTGTGGCAGACACCCAACAAGTGACTGCTAACATAGTATCTTTTGAAATATTTACTATGAAAACCATCTTGCTTGATGTAGGAAAAGACTAGCATGAGGTGGTTGAAAAGCTATTTTTTCACTGTTTGAAGTTGTCCCACCCATGCTCAAAGTGGTACCTCCAACTCCAAGTGTTGGAGCGTTAGTGATAGGATCTTAACACTTTGTCATATGGACATTCCTCTGGGACTAAATCTGAGCATTGTCTGCTGGCTCTGAAAATGTGAGGTTCTATTCCTTTCTTTATAACCTTTTTTCGACTTAGATAGATTTATTAGATGCCAGTTTTATATGCAGATACAGTAATAGCTCCTTTTGGGCAATGCGGGCTTACATTTTCATTTGAGCTTGCAATCAGTATGTTTTTCTTCTTGACTTAAAGCAGCACCTTTTTTTCCAAACTTCAAACAACCTGAGGTATCGCTCTGGCCTAAAATTGTACTTATAGGGTAGGCAGTAGGGAGAAGGTTGATAATTATGTGTCTGTCCTTGGTCTGTGATTGTATTCAGTGCATTGGGTCACAACAGCTCAATTTGTTGAGTAATGATAATATTTTGATTAGTAAACAAAAATTTTTTTGAATTGCAAAATCAGCACGGGAACAGTCCAGGGAGAAGGAGTGTACTTTAATCAGCACTCTGGAGCAGTACGTAGCCCATTTTGATTATTTATACACCAGATGTATTATGAACAGAACTTTCAAGCCTGTATAAGTGACCACCAATACATGTACCACCTGGCCACAACATTCTTGGATGGTCCGTTAGATAATCTTTCATAACACAAGCATTAAGAGAATCCTGTCTATGGCAACCATCTGTCCACATAGACCCAGGGCTCTAGTCAGCGTCCGTTTTTCCGTCAATTGATGGAAAGTTGCTGCGTGTGACGGAAAATTTTTAAAACCAATCCGTCAACTTTGACGGGCAAAAATCTGATAAAAGCTCCTTGGTGGAAGCTACAGGCTGCTTGGGGACGCCGTCCAAGGCCGTAAAAGCCACACACTGTTTGTTTTGCTATTGTTATGATTGTTGATAATGTGTGTCGGTGCCCTTTTGCATACGATAATCTCATTAAAACCCGTTTTTCAAGGTCTCAGTTCAGTCTCTCTAAGTCTAACTCCTGGAATAGTGTTTTCGCGACAATGGGAATTGGCTGACGGAAAAAAATGTTGAGCTGGCTAGAGCCCTGCATAGACCACATTTTATTGGTCCCCAGAGTTGTCATTTTGGGCAGTTTTGACTGTATAGGGATGCCTTTTCTAAGGTAGGGGTAGAACTTTTTGTTTCTTCCTTACATAAAGAAGCCTTTAGATTTTCTTTGGCATTGACGACTAGATGAATTGAAGGACAATCCAGAGAGGTGTAAGTTTCAAACGCCTTTGAGATGTACCCTGAGCCAAGCCTTTCGTTGGATAGAGATATCCCACCATTGGTGTAAGACCAGTTTTACTTGTTCTACAAGAGCGTGACAACTGTTGTGTGCACAGACAAAAGATGAGCTGATTGCAAGAGGCGTGGCACAAAAGTCCTTGAGCTGAGGTATAATTGAGAAGGGAGTCTACATTTCATTCTTGCCGTGCTGTGCTGTCAGGTTTGTTCAAGGTTGTGACATCTTGTACTCAGGTTAGATTTCTGATTCTCTGAGTACTTTTGGTACTACGTGCTGGACAGTCAAGCCTCGGGACCGAGAAAATCTGGTCTAGGTGGACAGGTGGTCACTATGTAGAGAAAGGTTCCTTAATGCTTGTGTCAATGGGAAAAATATCGAAGGGACCACCCGAAAGTGGTCACATTTGTCAGGTTTTGATAGAGAGGTGGTCATTAGTACAAGATTGACTGTATACATGTATTTACTACAGTATTTAGATATTTGTGGGAACAGGTGGTTGGGTGCAGGTGGATGGCAGAGTTGTCTGCTGTACAATTATAGTGGCTGATCTGTCATTTTTATGTTTCGTGACCTGACATTTTTAGTACAGGTCAGACCTGCTCTACTACTAGCACTTTCCCATGGTTTGGAGGATTTGTCCTCACCTCACCTTGTGTGTTTACCTATGACAGCAATATATGCGTGAGTGTTTACCCTCCCTTAACGGTTAGCCTTCATAGTGAAGTCTACAGCTTGTGAGTAGAGCCTTGCCTGGTCCTGTAACCTTGCTCGATAAGTAAAGAGCTACCCTGGGTGCCAGACCCACATTGCAGCCAGGCGGTTTCTTTGGCGGCCCAAGGCAGTCTGCCCGCCAATCTAAAAAATGAGATCCGGGGAGTTTAGCCACCAGGAGGTTTTTGCAGCCCTTTCCCTTTGCGAGAGGCAAGCGATAGTGGGGCCAGCTGGATCATAGGGCAGGTGTAAATTGTGGGGGCACGTGTGGCCGGGATCGGTAGCAATCCCTTCCCATGCTGGCTCGAATCAGTCTGGTTTCCCAGGGCAATTGCGAGTGCACAGACTCAGAGGGTAGGATCGTTTACTGGCCATCTTTTAATACTCCAGTGGACTAAGTGTTGTCTTCTATTGTTGAGAGACACGTAGGCAAAACAGAACAACAACAGACACATAAAATGAAACCATCCTCTTCACTCGTTGGTAACTAACTAATTGACAAAGACTTAGGTCTGAGAACAAGTCCTTAATTAGTCTAACCAAAGTGTTCCCTAATTTAGTAAAGTCTAAAGAAAGACAATCTGATAAATGTCAAGATTGATATGAGGTCCTGTGACATGTCAATCAAGTGGTGTTATGGACACTAAATTCAAGGATAACATCCTTGTTTGGTTGTCCTTGTTTGCTGCAATGGATGCAGATTTGTCAATAATTATTATTGATTGTACCACATCAATTAATTTAACTTCAACTAGATAAACTTTAAGCACAGCTGTGCTACCAGCAGGACTGTCTGCAGCATTAGATTTTCTTCTATCCCGCTCATTGTTTGGGAGAAAATGTTGTTAATTGTCGTTGTTAAATCTGTCTTTTAAAGCTTACGAAAATAAATTTTCATCAATTTCATGTCATGAAAACTCCACAGGGTGAAATTATCCTCTGTTCCAACAAGTAAATATATGCATCGCAAGATTGAGGGACGGGTCCTAGAGACAGCCCTTGGTCATAGCAGCATACTGAGCTTTGCTTTTCAATCTTATGTATCTTTCACCTTAATACAAAAGACCAAATGCAAATTGTTTGAATACTAATCTTTCATCACCAATGGCGTTCAGATCCTCAGACGCATTCTTGCAATGCACCGCATCTCCAGGGGAGCCAATCTAATGCTGTTTGGTCAGGAATCCGTCTTGACAAATAGAGACCTTTGAATGTAGTCAATCATCTACAGCTTCGGCCTTTGTTACCTGTAGATGAATCCGTGACAACCTGAAAAGCTAACGACCCATGCTTTTATTTGCTGTGTCCATGTACAGAAGTCTGGCGATCGGTCATCTTGTGCCCGGATGTGTGTGATCCCTGGAATGTGAAGTGACAGGGACACTCGGTCCATCCCACTGTCTTCCTCACCTGACATTTGTGACCAGTCTTCAGACATGAAGGAGACAATGGAGGAGGTCCAGGAGTTGCCGGGGAGTCAGGGGACGTGTACCGGGGTCCTGCACACTGATGTCGTCATCATAGGTAGGGTGGTTATGTCATCTCTTGCAGCACACTTATAGATAAGAGTATGGGTGACCTGGTATGTGTGCTTGGCTAGATATGTGACCCGTAGCAAAGCCATACTACTAGCTAACAAAAAAGTGTCTTGCTTCGTCCTTTGTCTGAAGATATATATCTAACTATTGTAAATTTGGAAATTTGTTTGACGTTTTTAAGTTTGTCCTTTTCGCAGTTCCCTCTCATCACCCATGCTGTCTCCCATTACCACTACAGTGCATGTTGTTTCAAAATATGATACAAAAGATACTACAAAGTCTTGATTTTCACTACTGCACAATTTATGCACTGCAAACTTCAATGAATTTGCAGCATGTCCTATGTTCTTAATGTTCTTATTTCATTGTTCTGCTGTACTTTCTCCTTCTCGTTTGACCTACTACAGACCCTGTAATTAAACTGTAACCTGGACACATCAGTCATGCCAAACAGAATGACAAACAGATTATGTCATAACTTAGAGTGGGTTTAGTGCTGGCGTCACCACCTATTCAAAGGTTTCAGCATTCTTAAGAAAAGAAATCAAACAAATAAATCCCTTAATATCAAATCAATCCCTTTGACAAATGCTAAAAGCCTCCCATGAATGTTGGACGATAAAAAAACAGTTTGGCTGTTTGTTGAAGGCCCCTGTTGCAGGATCAAAAATATTTTGGGTGTCTCTTAATTGTAATTTGGGCCGTATAAAAGAGGTTGAAGCATTTTTTTACAGGTTGCTGGGTTATGTGGTGTGTTCTTTAAGACTTTTAGTTTTAGAACCACAAAGTATAACAGCAAGACAAAGCAAGGCAGGAAATACTAAAGTATCCAAATTTGCAGGTGAAAACTGAATTACGTGACATTTGCAAAAAAATATGTGTTCCATCACCTGCACTTAGGATCAAACTAGGTGAAAATTAAATTGATATGATTGTTGATTAACCAAGATTTCCTGCCACATACCCTATCTTGCAAGGTCCTTGCCAATGATTTATGAAACCTATTCAGTGGCAAACTCTTATTTAACAGGTAAGGAGGAGAAACCACTCATGCAACCAAATACGCCCACCTGTTGCAAACATTGTTAACCGCTGGAACTGTTCAAATACCACACCCTCCCACCAGGCATTCAAAGGCCCACATGTTGAATGGTGGCTCCTATGTTTGTGTTTCTGGTGAAGTTGCCTTCTGAAGGGTTCCGCGCTAAATAATTACACTGTCACCTTCCTTACAAAAATGATCTATTCAGGGATAAAGTCCATAGCAGTCAAAACTGTAAAAGCTTTGGATTGTAGCCACCTGTCCATGCATGGTGGGCCCCATTCTTAAGTCCCTTGAATTCCTCCATTGACACAAGCATTAACAATGTAATTTAAAATCAAAGTAACTTTTCTAATGCAGTTAGCCGTCACGTATCTGGCTCCTGCGGGACCGGTCATGCCTCTTAATGCGGTCACCCATGCTGGTTGTCTTGCTTTTCTGTGTTCAGCTCCATACGATTTTTTAATGCTACGCCATCAAAATATCCATTCTAGATAAAAACTGTGTATCTGTAGAATATACATGAATACTAGTACGTCATCATGGTACACACCAATGTTTTCAACACATTAATACCACCTGTTACAAATTCTCAATGAAATTCTGTATGAAAATGGTTAAGTCTTAAAAAAAAAAAGAACTGATCTTATGATATATATATGTATACCAGTGACTTTGTTTTAACAAGTTTTCTTTAATCTGTTTCACAGGAAATGGTCCGTCAGGAATCTGTCTGTCCTACCTGCTGTCGGGGAACTGGCCTTACGTGAACAACCACCCCCATCCCAACCCCATCCTGGAGCACAAGCTACGGGAGAATCAGGAATGTTCCATACTCCAGCAGGTAATGTTCAACTCTTCCAATGTTTTGAGCTAGGCACAGAACTCCAAAGTCTGTTTTCTATACAAGTATGACAACAGGGTAAGCAGAAGCTACAGGACTTACAAAAGATGTGTTCAGTTTCGACTGTTTTACTTCACAGAAGTAAAATATACATGTTATGAAAGGGATAGTGTACAGAAATTAACATAGGTGAAACCAAAGCTGAAAATGAGGTTTCTCAAACATTAAAGACCGAGTTCAGCCAATTCAGAAGTATCTCAGCACATATACATAGTCTCCAAGACACTCCATTTCACTGGACAGAGTGAAAAAAAAAAGAGAACATTTCGGTCCCAATCCTTTATGTGTTGTCAGACAAAGTATAGTTTTGTCATGATTTATCTGGTGGTGTTGACAATCAGGACCTGCAGTACCTATCAGAGGGGCTAGAGGGCAGGTCTAACAACCCGGTTGCCCTGCTGATGGACACCCTGTGCCACCCCAACGCAGACCTGGGAATGGATGAGCCCTCCTGTCTGCAGTGGAACCACCATCCAGCTCGGAACATTCCACATGTGGTCTTGGGGAGGGGACCACCGGGAGGAGCTTGGCATGTGAGGGTTCTTTTATTGATATAGCTGTCATAACTGCCCTTTGGATTAATGCATTAGCTTTGGAACTGTATAGCTGGTATAACTGCCTTTTGAATTAACACATCAGCTTCTGTATCTACGTAGCCAGTATAACTACCCTTATACATAACATATTATTTTCCATATCTGTATAGCTGGTATAGCTGCACTTAGACATAACACTTGTATTGGGCCATGGCTTCTCTCCCATCACAGGATGACCAACTGTATTTCTTTTTGCCAGAATATGGATGGATCCATGCTGACCCTGAGTCTGGGAAACTGGATGGAGCTGCCCCAGATGGACTTCAGACATTGGGCCCAGCACCACAGAAGGTATGCACCCTCACACTGTCTCACAGGGGCACCAAAAACTGATGAGAACACAATTTAGTACTGGATATTTACTAAATTAAGACTTACATGATTTTATCTTAATGCTTGTATCCCTTCTTAGTAAGACGGGATACAAGCATAACCATGACGTTACTATGTAGTCACTAGGGACAGTCAGTGAACTACTGATCATATGACTTTTAACACAATAACAAAATTAAGAAGTAGAGAATAGTTGTATGTCAAGGTTAGGGAACTGTAAGGTAACTGTTTTAGGGATTTTGAAAAAGCAGCTTTATTTATATAATGCTGGTATATGGAAGACCCATAAATCCCAAGAGAGCCACTAATCTTAACAATGTATAAGATACATCTTGTGTTTAACTCATCTTAGCTAGTTTGAATGACACTTTTTGCTACCACAGTGAGAGGAAGAGGACTTGCATGCGATGTGGCCATACACACTGCATTAGCTTGCCAAGGTATCCAGCCAAATTCTCGTTACACTGGTCTGGTTGTTCTGTCGGATCTCGAATCTCTCACTGACTCGCTGCTGGGCCCCGCTTTCTCTCCTACTGATTCTAATATCACCCCCCCCCCCTTACCATTACAATCTCTCCCTGTCCTTTATCTGGTACCGTTTCTCTTGTCTCGAAGTGGATGAAAAAAGGCTACATGTATATTCCCACTCCCTTCTCATTACAATCTCTAAAGTACCCTTTTTTCTTATCTCCAAGCAGACATAGAAAAGCAAAATTATAACATATTTCAAGGTCATGGAGCACTGGGTCTTTGGAGACTGTCTTGACCCATGGATACTGTTTTGACCAATTGAACAAGTTTGCAACTGGGAGATCTGCTTGGAGATTATGTTTATCTACTTAAACTGTTGAACCTCCTTGAGGCTAAGGTCTGACACACTGTATATGTTGTATAGTTGTCAAAATTGCTGCAATGTAACTTCATGCATCAACTCTGTGAATAGCAGCATCAGTGATTATTTAATGTTTTACCAGTGGTCAGCTGCACCAAAAATGAGTGAACACATTTCCCTACTAATTGAATACTATTCCCCCAACTCAAATATCTATTGCTATAACTACATGTATCTGACCTTCTCACTTTACAAAGCATCATGAGAATCTGGGATTCTTTGGGCTTTCTCTGTCAATATCATGTTCAGGCATAAGCATGTTCAGGCACTGTTGAAATCATTGGTCTCTCACCAGTTTTGTCCAAAAACTCTGTTTTTATTATTGGCTCAGTTTGACATTTACAAACCAACTACTTTTCGTGGAAGTAAAGAATTATTTTGTCTCTTTCCTCCAGATCTCAGCACGGCGGCGTGAACTGTGCCCGTCAGGACCGTGCGTACGTCTCGGACGTGGCACAGTACTACAGTGACTACGTGAAGCACATGGGCCTGGAGAGTAACTTCCTGGTTGGGTCGACGGTGACGTCTGTCCGGCGGCTGGTGGTGGACTGTGCCTTCATCAACCAGGAGAGTGGGGAACAGGAGGCATCGTGTCAGGTACTGGCTGTGGGACTTAACACTTAAACTACCAAGCCCTGATATATCTGGCATACAAATATATGTCCTGTGTGCCAGTCCCGGATATAACCAGGATAGGGTATTCCCCAGCTGGCCAGATGTGACAGCCGGAGGTTAGGGGCGTCAGCCTTGTCGGGGGGTTTCTTTTTGGAGGTCAGCGGTCAAATCTTGGCACCAAATCCTGGCACTGAGTGTGTTTTATTGGGCTGAAACTCTGGCAGTTAAAGGGTTAAATCTGAGTTGAGTTTTTAAGTCGGAAATATGTCATTGATATTCATAGTCCTCTGTCTTTCTAGTGATCACACAACTGAACTGTACATGAATTGAATACTTTGCACAACATATACATGTATATGTGATTGCACATCCTGATATAGACATGCATGCTTACCGTCTGTTTAAAAAAAATCATTATTATCATTTAATCATTTAGCAAAGACACCTGAACCATCCAGCAAAAATCGTAATACTTAAATCCTTCTACAGAAGGTAGATGTAGGTCAATATAACAACAGAAACATAGGTGATGATCTGGTTGACATTTGTAAGTTTTTATATATGTTGCCCAACTTGACACCAAGTGTTGTGTTCACTATCACAGCTCCATCGGCCGGAGTGCTGCCGGATGAACATGTGGGAAGTGAGAGGTGTCCTGCAGGTCGGTGACCTCCAGCAGCCGTTCTGTTACCACGCGCCCCACGTCGTCATGGCGACCGGAACCACCGACATCCCCAACAGGCTTGACCTGACGACGGGAGACGGCGACGACCAAGTCATCGTTCACGACCTCAGGGAAATCGAAAAGGCTATAGCAAACAGAGAACTGGATGAACACTCCGACCCAGTGATGGTCGTCGGGGCGGGGCTGACCGCGGCGGATGCCATCTTGTGTCTCCGGTCGTGTAAGGTCCCCGTAGTCCACGTGTTCCGGAGGGACGTCAAAGACCAGAGCCTGATTTTCCGGACTCTCCCGGACGGCTTGTACCCGGAGTACCACAAGGTGTACCAGATGATGAAGAGTAAGGAAGGGTACCCCGGGTACAAGAGCTACCCCCGACATGAAGTAGTGGAATTGAGGGCTGGCAGGAAGTGTGTCCTTAAGGGACCTTCAAGGAGGGGCCTGATCGGAAGGATCATGGAAGATCCTGAGAAGGTGGTCCCCGTCTCCAAAGTCCTTGTCCTGATCGGTGCAAGGCCGAATTTGTCTTTCTTGGGAAACAATGGGATGGAGTTCGCTGTAGACAGTACCAAACAAGTCTCTTGTAAGAAGAACCCCATAGACGTGGACCCCTACACGTTTGAGAGTGCTAAGGCACGGGGTCTGTATGCTGTAGGGCCTCTGGCGGGAGATAACTTTGTCAGGTTCGTGAAGGGAGGACCTTTGGGTATTGCAAGTCATTTGGTGAAAACAACGATGGAAAATAATAATCTTACTAAGCTGTAGATCAGCATCTTTAGTACCATCTGTACCCCCCTGAATTTCAGAGCTTCTTTGGGAAGGTTCCATGCATTGTCTGCCCACCCCCCATTAGACTTTATTTCAAGAGCTAGAATCTGCAACTTTTGCAACAGGTACCAAATTCATGCATCATATCTCAGGAATATACAGGATCAGACTAATGGTAGTGAAAATTGCAAGTCTGGACTTAACTTGGCCCACCAGGCACTCATTTCTCAACCAAACCAACACTTTCAGACAATGTCCAATGGATACTTGTTGGTATATTGTGCAATCGTTTTTGAAATGGCTACTGGCAAATGTTGTATATATTTTGCATAGTGGAACGGTGGACTGTTGTCTTTAAGTTGGTTTTTGTTATCATGTTTTTGTTTGCAATGGAAATCTGGGAGGACAAGGCTGTTTTATTATAAATGTTGTATTTGAGGCTATTCTACCTTCAGGACTGTGCAGAAGGGAAGATAGTTAGTAACATATGATATGAGCCAGCAATCCCTCACACTCAAAAACAGCTTGATCCCCCAGCATAAAGTAAAACTGATCTCAAACCAATTTAGCTCAAATGAACTCAACCATTTAGCTAATTCTCCACTGATGGTGCCAACGAAGATAGGTGCTATGTACCAGCTCTTTTGGAAAAGTACAGTGAACAGTGGACCACAACTTATTGTCTGAGTCCTGTTAACGGATTAGGACCATTTTAGTAGTGTGCATGTGGGGTGAGGGAAGGCAGCTGGATTTAAAACTCTTAGTCAGAGTTATGTACATGGGTGTTGCTAAGATTTAGGTGAGAGGATATGTTAACTTTTTCTTTGTTGACATTTTATTTGCTAGGGCTCTTATCTTCTGAATGTATATGTACATGTATAATTGGATGGATAAAGAAAAGTTTTCCAGGTTGATATATGTGTGTATGAATTGTGAAATTGTCTCAATGAAAATGATGGAATGCAAGATGTAGATGTCTGTGTCTAAGACAATATGTAAATATTGAAATCAAAATTAAGATTCAATCAATCAATCATGGACCCAATCTGAGGAACTACATTTTTCGTATGCTGTAAGAAAGACTGTGACTTAGATTTTGACAAGTTGTGTACTTTGAACCTGTGATACACTTTATGACGGATGCAATTTTGTGTACAAAACACAAAAATCTGTTTACTGAAACGGACACAGTATGCTTTACTGAAGTTGTATGTAAATGTCAGAATAAAATTTTCCAACCAATTTTGTATCAAACCCGTTGTCTGGTGTCATCTCTTTCTTGTTAAGTCAAACCTTTATATGATTATGCACTGGTGGGGGAAGAGGCTGATAGCAAGGAAACAAGTGAATACTTTCACCAGTATGTATAACAGACGAGATACAACAAAATTGTCTACTTGTAAGTTTCTACATTCATTATATTGTTACAGTAGTGTTTGCTTGGCTACATGTACTCTAAACAAAGTGTACATCATACCTGAATTTAGTTTTATTAGACTTCTTGACAGTATTTTCATCATATGATATGTGAGAACACATTTGCTCTGCTAGGTAATAAATACGAATATCTTGTACCTCTCTTAACATTTCTCCTATGTCTTGTTTGATTCAAGTTCATAGATCATGCAAATAAGGGTTTGATAATAACATTGTTGAAGCGGCAACCTAGTTGACTTCAGAGATGAAATAAATTACCATCTGTGTCCATTGATGTCTTTTTGTCACTCTACAGTGAACATGACTGGCGCATGGAAAACGTTTAAATGCAGAAACACAGTCAAATCAAGAACATCCCTTTTTACCAGTAGCCTCTTCCGTTAACCCCACGACCTGGGATGTCTGTCAGGGTTGACGTACTTTACTTTGGTCAAATTAGTAATTCTACCACATCTGAACTCTATATACTGTCCATTCTGCTACTCCGACATTTTGTCCTTACCTTCCTGTCATTCTGTGACACATATATATATATATATATGTGTGTGTGTATTAAACATTAATTTGTCGAAAGATATTTCTGACCATGAAACATTGAAAAGTTGAAGACACACTTTTATATGGCATTTCTCTGTTATGACATTAGGTCATGTTCCTTCGGCCCCTTAAGTCTATTTAAATTTGTTGCGGACACTTAACAAGTACCAAAAAATGTGATTGTTTTTTGTTGTTGTTAATTTTCCGTCCAGAAATCATAACGCACAATTGCCACACGTGTGTTTGTTTTGATTCTGTGAGAACCCGGAAGTGAACAACCCACGAGCGCAGAGGATCATGGGACGGTTAGAATGCCAATTTCAGACCGTGGATTTCGTCTCGGGAGGAAGTCACGAGATTCAGGTGTTTATTATGACTCATAATCCAAACATAACGCAGAAAAGGTGATTGTAACTGAGACATGAAACCTTAGGGAACAGTTTCACGTCACAATGCTGCGATGTTTTCCCCGTTTGAAGCGTTGTTTCGGTCCCCACTCCCACAGCTGGTTGTAGCGTCACTCTGAAAATTATATCGAAACTTGGAGTTTGTATTACGTTACGTGAAGACTGTGACCTCCTTGTTCATGCGTCTTTGACTTAAGACAATCAGTAGTGCTCTAAGCATAACAGATGGCGTCATCGGAGGGTCACCAAGCCGATGAGCTGACCGTCCCGAAGGACAGACTGGCGCTGTTGGTGCGAGCGCTGCCCAGGGTGCAGAGGACGCACGGGGTGACGGTCAGTCTGCTGCCCACCACGCCGGAGCTGTCACAGCAGTGGGTCAAGCTGGAGGGCCCTGGTACTGGACGTGCCAGGGCTAAGGTAAAACTAAGTCTCTCACTGTTAGTTATGATACCTGACATGGCCCGCTTTTACTGTACTTTCAGTATATTAGCAAGACCACGCCCTACATACTTGATGAAACCACAGTAAAGCCACCAAAAGTCTTGAGACAAGGAAACTAAAAGTGAAACCATCCCTGAATGGTAATACGTAGGTTCGGGATTCTGATTATGCAGTCGCAAGGTCAAGGGTGAATGCCTTTGACCTGTTAACAGCTCTTGCCTTACCCAGTTGTAGAGATTGAATTGTCTTAAAATATGTTAACTTTAATCTGTTCTGCAAAGCACTGCAATGATTTACATTATGCAACAAAACCAATGCAAGAAGATAAGACAAAAAGGCAGCCGTATTGTTAGGGATGGATAAGTGATGTCATAGAACATGTTTATTCATAATGGCACCTTTGCCAGTGTCAACAAACGGTTCCTTATTCTTGTGAAACTGTAAACTTGAACTTGTTACCCTAGGATTATATCAAGGCTCTGTGCAGTCCAGCAGTTGAGATGGACGTCAGCTACTCCCGGCCGCTGCACTGCATCTGGGCCGGGGCAGGGGGCGCTTGGCACCGCGCCGTGGAGAGCCTGTCGGGCGCGGCTGTCATGGTGACGGACGTTGGAACGCTGCATGTCAGCGGGACAGACCTGCAGGTCAGATGGTTAAACGGAACTGTAGCTTTCCCTACATTAGATCCACACATGACTGTTTGTATCCTGGGTACCATCCGATTTCTACCGGGGCCCCTTACACTCGCTACCCTAAAAAAATACGTCTGGGACCGCTTAGGTCTCTTCCGTTTGGTGATGACGTCACGTAATGAGCTAACCCATGTGTGTAGCGAGTGTAAGGATTGCCGGTAGAAATCGGATGGTACCCAGGCTAGACTAGGCAAAGCATGTGTGGGGCTAGGCAAAGCATACACCAGTTCCAGGATGAGTATGTTCCAAGTAACCTCCGGCCAGGCCTAGCAGTAGTGTACTCTCCAAGCAGAGGTTCGGCCCCAGCTGTTTTTTTATGTGTTTTTAACTTTAAGATATAAGGAAAAGGGGACAAAATAGAAAACTGACAACAATAGGCCATATAGTAACAGGATCATCCAAAAAGCCAGTCCTGTTGCAAATAACGACTAATGACAATAACGACTGACGATAGTAAGATGTTGTTCCCAGGTGATGATGGCTGTTTCCATGCTAGAGAACCTCCAGT
Organism: Branchiostoma floridae; assembly: GCF_000003815.2. Lineage (NCBI taxonomy): Eukaryota > Metazoa > Chordata > Leptocardii > Amphioxiformes > Branchiostomatidae > Branchiostoma > Branchiostoma floridae. The sequence goes on from NC_049984.1 coordinate 5,737,772, forward strand.
CTGTGTACAGGGGCAGTGAGAAGGCAGCAGCCACCAGGGAGAGTCTGGATCAGGACTAATGACTAATAACGACTGTAACGGTTTGTTCCCAGGTGATGATGGCTGCCTCCACCCTAGAGAACCTCCAGTCTGGGTACAGGGGCGGTGAGAAGGCAGCAGCCACCAGGGAGAGTCTGGATCAGGACTAATAATGACTAATAACGACTGTAACTGTTTGTTCCCAGGTGATGATGGCTGTGTCCACCCTAGAGAACCTCCAGTCTGTGTACAGGGGCAGTGAGAAGGCAGCAGCCACCAGGGAGAGTCTGGATCAGGACTAATAATGACTAATAACGACTGTAACGGTTTGTTCCCAGGTGATGATGGCTGTCTCCACGCTAGAGAACCTCCAGTCTGTGTACAGGGGCAGTGAGAAGGCAGCAGCCACCAGGGAGAGTCTGGATCAGGACTAATAATGACTAATAACGACTGTAACTAATGACTAAGAACGACTGTAACGGTTTGTTCCCAGGTGATGATGGCTGTCTCTACGCTAGAGAACCTCCAGTCTGTGTACAGGGGCAGTGAGAAGGCAGCAGCCACCAGGGAGAGTCTGGATCAGGACCGCAGGTTCAGACGTCTGCTGCAGACCATCGGCGACGGCTCCGTCTGTGAGCAGCTGCAGGTAGCTGAACCTCTTCCTGCTCTCTTGACCAATATAGCCAGCGATATACCAAAAAGCAGTTACTCAAACAGCTGGATATGATGCGTCGATGAAGGTTAGACATCCAGGTAATCAGATATGCCCAAAAGCAGTTACTCAAGCAATTAGATATGATTTTTGAAACGGTCAGATGTTTCAGACAACTATCACTGACAGAAGTGACACTGGAGAAATGTTGTTGGTGAGAGTTTTTATATCCTAGCTGTGAATTGATATGCAAAAGAGATTGTGACGGCTCTTTCTGCGATGGGCAGCTGCAGGTAGCTGAAACTCTTCTTGTTGTCTTGACAAATCAGGATTGGACAAGTCCACTAGCTAGCCCTATTGTCCAGGGCAAGTAAAAGTGCTGATTGGACAAGTGCATGACCTACCCGACTTACCCGATTGGGCAAGTAAGATTTTTCCATTGAGTGAGATTTTGATATTGAGCTTAGAGCTTGTGACCGTACACCTCTCACTCGAGATAACCTTTCCCTTTCCCAGTTCTACCAGTATATAGGAGTTCACGATTCTTTATCACTGTGTAAATCAGTCCAACAGAAGCTCAGGATTATCTGTCTCTATGGAAACCAGTCATCACAACCACTAACACCATGGTAACAGACAGTTCTCTGACAATTATTGGTCCATACATGCCTAGATCAGCAGAATCAAAAATGGCTATAGGACTGTAACAGTGGTGTTCAAGGACTGCTAAACCGAAGACGCCTAATGGCTTAAGCCATTTGGCCGAACGGTTTGCACGTTCGATTTGTGATCCGGCTGCCCGGGTTCGGCGCGGGTTCGAATCCCGGGAGTCGGGATGTTGTTTCTTTCTGTTCTACTCGCCCCTCTGGTTGTTTCACTGGTTCCCACGCCGGCCCTGTGATTAACAGGCTAGTATGTGCCACACAGGGATGTCGATCTCGGAGATTCGAGGACGAATCTTGAAAAGAAAAGGGGGAGTAGTGTAACAGTGGTGTTCAAGGACTGCTAAACCGAAGACGCCTAATGGCTTAAGCCTTTTGGCCAAACGGTTTGCACGTTCGATTTGTGATCCGGCTGCCCGGGTTCGGCGCGGGTTCGAATCCCGGGAGTCGGGGTGTTGTTTCTTTCTGTTCTTACTCGCCCCTCTGGTTGTTTCAGGACCTTAACTGTTATCTGTTGTACCTTCTTACAGGACCTGCCTTCAGCTGTGAAACAATTGCTGATGGAGTGGATTGAGGAGGGTGCAGAAGACGTGTCCATGTCTCGAGATTCTGGCAAGGAGTCTTCAGACAGCTCGCTTGAACTTGCGGAAAACGAACCTCCAATGAAAATCAGTGGTTTGAAGGATCAACCAGAGAGCGATGATAGTGTCGATGAAGAAGACATGACAGCAATGGGCATTCCTTCTTTTAATAGTGGCACTATGTCAGACAAAGGAGAAGGCTGGGCAAACAACATTCCTTCAGAAACTGGTCCTTTCCCACAGGCTAGCACTTCTAGATTGTTTGGTTTTGGAGCGGAGGCTGCGGACGGTTCCCCTGAGGACAGAGTCAGTCATCTCAAGACTGCGTCTCCCCACATGCAGGACCACGAAAATATCCGGTTCCTGAAAAACTTTGCTGCGCGACTACAGATCTCTGAAAAGCTTGTGGACCGCGCCATTGCAGATCTGGGTACGGATGTGGACGTTAACACCTTGCTGGATTACATAGACAAACTTGAGTCCAGCGATCAAAATGGTGAGGATGATGATTCGATGGAAGTAGCAGATGACAAGCAGCAAAAGAGACAAGCAAGCAGTGATGATGACATTGTGGAGATGCCGGTTTCCTCGGAGGGTGAAGCTGCTAATATAAAAAACACACCTAAAGTAAATAGAACTGAGAACGCAGCAGATGTGTCCACCAAGAAACCACACGACCAGGAAAACATCAGATTGCTGAAAAACTTTGCGAGAGATTTCGAGATACCCGAGCGTCTTGTGGACCGCGCCATCGCAGACTTAGGGACTGAGGTTGACGTCAACACCATGCTGGACCACATAGCGATGATAAACTCTGGTGAAGATGTCGTTGTCATGGAAACAGGGGATGACAAAGAGCAAAACAAAGTCAGTGATGATGATGTCACTGGGGTACAGAACAGCAAAAAGACAGCAGAAGAAAGTGGTCAAAAGAGTGAAGGCATCAGCTCCTCCTGTAAGATCTGTCGAGACCTTGGGTACGACGATGAGGAAATAGCAATGGCGGTGAGTAGAGTTGGTGAGGAGGCGAGTCTCCCTGCACTGCTTCAGGAGGTAAGAAATATCAACAGGGAGAGACAAAGAGGGAAAAAAGAGGGACGGGAAAGAACAAACTCTGGTGAGGCATCGAACAATAAAGCAGGAGGAGCTGTTGTTTTGCCTCAGACAAGAAGTTTCTTCCCCAGCAATGTTCCTAGCAAGCCTGTGGATGTGAGGTTGAGACCTCAGGCTCCCCAGAACATGCCTACTGCACACTTCTTTCCTCCGTTAAGGTATAACCCTTACATGAACCAGGCGATGGTGCGACCAGTGGCCCTCCTGCCGACCCCCCAGCGCGCCATGGTGCGACCCTACCACAGCCTGGCTGCGGAGGTCCAGGCTGCACAAAACCGACAGCCTCAGGCCAGTAACTGGAACAGGACTCCTCTTAGTGCCACCCAGAGTGCTCCAGTCGGAACTGGAAACCCTCCCTTTCAAGGTACTTAAACTTAAGTAGAATTTTTGTGGCAAGACTAAAATATTCTTGATGACAAACATCTTCATGTTGTTGACTTTGAGGTGCGCATTTTAGCACATTATTTCCTATTCATGACAATTATAAACACTGCAGATACAATTCACATTGTGGATCCTTATTTTTGGGTGGCACAAAGAAATACACCCTAGCAGAATCTAAACATGATGCAGCATTTCTATGAGCTCGTGAGCAATCGTGATGTTGCATTTTTATGTCTTCGCTACTGTAATCCAATCCAACAGGGTAGATAAAACCTACAATACAAAGAAATGGTCATAGGATTGAAGAGGGTGATGCTTGCCTTTTGTTCTAACACTTTCAAAATCGTGAGTGAAGTGAACAGTAATAAGTGACTGTTTAGAACTATTTGTAACATCTGTTTGACATTCTAAATATTTTCTACTGTATTCATACATGTTAGAAACATTTCTAACATCCTAACGTTACATTGTGTACCTCTAAAGTCGTCAGCCCGAAGAGGCAAGGCAGACAGTTCCAGGAGACGCCTGCTAACATTGAGGAGAAAACAGCTGTACCGAAGCCGGTGGAGAAACCCCAGAAGATGGGAGACTACCAGCTGGACCTGCCCGATGGTCCGGGGGATGACAACCTCCGACCAGTGGTCATCGATGGCAGTAATGTTGCTATGAGGTAACTGTCATCATTCCACTAGCTTCGTTATACATGTACAGTGCACAGTGTACAGTGGCTCTTTAGCCAGACCCCATTTCCTAAGGCCAATACTAGCATTTAAACTTTAATAGGAGAACACATAGCCACATAGCCAGTGGTTGATATGTTGATAGATAAGGAATAGTAACATCAATAATCGTAGTTCCACCAGGTGCCATGATATTGCTCCATAAAAAGCATAATGTTAGAGGCCTTTTCAAGATTGTTTTGAACACCTAAATTTCTGAAGTGTATATACTTTAGAATTACTGATGCTGCATTGATACATTTGTCCAAATTAAGAATGAATTAACACTGAAAAATATTTTTTATAGCCATGGTAAAAAGAAGAACTTCTCCAGCCGTGGCATCGCTATCTGCGTGGAATACTTCTGGAAACGGGGCCACCGTGACATCACGGTTTTCGTGCCCAACTACCGAAAGGGGTGCTCAACAGAGACCAACCTGATGATCCTGCTAGAAGAGAAAGGTCTGCTCTCCTTCACACCATCCAGACGCATCAAGGGGAAAACTGTTGCCTCATATGATGACAGGTACATGTCTATTCTATTCTGTTGTTCTATTCTATTCTATTCTATTCTGTTCTATTCTACTCTATTCTGTTCTGTTCTATTCTATTCTGTTCTATTCTATTCTACTCTATTCTGTTCTGTTCTATTCTATTCTGTTCTATTCTACTCTATTCTATTTCATCTAAAGACCCCTTCAACTTTGGTCAGTTTCTGAGGGGGTCCACTAACCTGAACAAGATGTTACTTTCAGTCAAAGTAGAGACACCACTGGACAACATGCAGTAGAGAACATAAAATCTAGGGTGTCCAAACAAGACAAATTTGAGGTAGTGCAATAGGAAACAAGATACTAGGTTGATGCAAATTGATTGAGTACAGTAGCTTGTTACTGCATAAAGCCCAGACTTATACATATACATATACATATCAAGTTGCTTGAGTGACTGCTTTTATGATCTCATGTGTAAACTTTATTGATGCACATTTTGGTCTGTTTTTCTCCCCAGGTACATCGTACGTCTGGCGGCAGAGAAGGGAGGGGTGATTGTGTCTAACGATAATTACAGGGACTTGCTGGACGAGTCTCAGGCTTGGAGGGATGTTATTGAGAACAGGTACAGCTCGTACAGCCACAAATCCAGCATTTCCAAGTTATTACCAACAAGCTTCTGATCCTTGTTGAGTTGAACACAATCTCTTACTTCTTTTCAACTTGACTTGACAAGGTATTGAACAGTGTCTGTACTGCCAAGAAGGAAGCTTCTCAAAAGTCTTAATCCAGAAAAAGACTTCCTCACATTTTTTAGGCCTGTCTATCAGAAGCCATGTCAACAATGGACTTTTAGCAATCAAGAAAATATTTGAGTTACGCATATCTTAAATGATGGAAAATGGGTTTGTAACGAATAGAGCTATTCACTCTACATGTAGAGTGTATATACAAGGTATTTGTCCTAACTACTTTCTGATTCCATACAGTGGTTTATGATTCCATACCTAGGTCACAGTTTTTTCTTGCACAATTCAATGTAATGATATTTTACAGAATGCTATGTACAGAATAAGAAGATAGCAGTATACATGTATGCTGTGAATACACTAAGAGACAAAAATGTTTGAAATTCTAGAACTTTTGCCAGTTCCTTTTTCTTTTAACTTACACCTCTGACTCTCATCAGGTTACATCCAAATGCTAAAAGTTATCACCCCTATTTTTTAACAGACTATTGCTGTACACGTTTGTTGGTGACCGCTTCATGCCCCCAGATGACCCCTTAGGCAGAGATGGGCCAAGTCTGGATGAGTTATTAAGGAAACCATCTCAGAAAAGACACAGGTAATGGGCTAATTGGTTCTTAGCATAAAGTATTAAACATACGGTACTTGCATATCCTGTAAGTTATACTTATGAACTTCACCAGTAAGGTCATCAAGTATACTTTAATGTTGCTATGTACCGGTATGCTCGTAATCTTGTATAAAATCAACTAAAATTGCATAGTATTTAGTAAAATTATTGAGTATTCTTAATGATGATTCTTAGGCACCCCAGGATACCACGTTTGCATACTGGACGTCTCATCAGGGGTGGGTGTTGCTGTGTAGAGTAAACTGGTAATGAGATCACTGATAACACAACACGTTTTTGATGAAATTTAGAGGTCACAACATCCCACTACAAGGGCCCAAGGCCGCTCATCCAGGGGTTTGGAACAACAACCTGCCAGCTGCTGTACTTGCTGCACCTGCCGCACCTGCCGCCACTAGTCCGGCCCAGCAGCAGCAGCTGTTTAAGGAGCTCATGCAGGTATCTATTAGCCTGGGTACTACGGGTACCGGTAGGGCATACTGGTACAAAACCATTTTTCTTGTTGGACCAAGCCAGAAAAAAACGGACCTGAAAAAAATCAATGGACTGGACTTTTGAACTAATTAGAAAATCAACAGATTGTACCGGCAGACGTTCATGTGTTTTGGGGCTTACCGGCCCAAGAAAATAATGAGCAAAGTAGAGGAGTTGATAGTCGTTTACCAAGTTTCTACAGTCAAACTTGGTCTAAGTTATCAGAGATATAAGTCTTGTTTACATTGAGATGGGATCTTAAAATGCCTATAGAGGTCGAATACTCCGTCAAACAGATTCCTCTGTAGCAAAATGGACCATTGTTTGGAGTATTGAACATTCACAAGTTTTCACAGACATTAAGGTTCAGGTCTGGACCTGGACTTGATCCTCTGGACGGTCGGACTGGACCTTGACCGTACCTGTACCTGAATTTTCTGTACCAGTACCCTCCTCTACTGGGTACCATCCAGATAGTAGCTCGCTCCGATGTTTGTTTACACTATATACAGTCGCCTCTTGCTCAGACTTTTATTATACACTATATACAGTTTCTTCTCTGCTATTCTATCTTGGAACCTTGACGTCCAAATTTTGGACGAGGGCGCCGATTGGTTCCTAGTAACTTCCTACACATGAGCAAATTAAGGAGTGGGTTTACGCTCTCATTGTCAATCCTGCTCTTACACTTGTCTTGTATGAAGTACAACATTTTCAAATCATATTCAACAACAATGATAGTGCTATTTAATCAAGGTACAAGTAAAAACTATGCCTTTGCGCTCAATATTATCGACCCTTCTGCCTTATAAAAGTGCAAAAGGGTGAAAAAAAGTTTTCAAAAAATACCATTGGTAATGTATTAGACCTGATAATTTTGCTCATGAAGTACTACATTTTCGAATCATATTCAACAACAATAATAGTGTTATTCAATTCATTTAACATACAAGTATGCAACATACTATCAGAGACCTACATGTATGACTGTGTCTTGACGATGTCCATCAATCGTCATGTGACAGAGAAACTCCAAGAGGGTTCTCCGGGTTGACAAAGAGACAGAGCTTCCCAAGCTAATTGAACTTAAGTTGTGTGTATGCTGTTTAAATTTTTGTCAAAAGTATACAAGTATGCCTTTGCGCTCAATATTATCGACCCTTCTGTTATTGAATGATTTCCACTTGTAACCTTCATCCTCAGGTGTTCCCAGGCCAGGAGGAGAAGATCCAGCGTGTTCTGCAGATGCACCCGGAGATGGTGGACCTGAATGCTGTCAGCGCCATGGTGCTCGACGTGGATGTCTGATCCAGGGTTGTAGCCAGCCGGAAATCATTTTCCGTCCTCTTGATTTTGAATGGCTTTGGCGCAGCATCCTAGGGGGTTCTGGGGGCATGGTCTCAAGGAAAATTGTGAAATCTAGACCCTCTGAAATGCTATTTCCTGCATTTTGAGGGTTAAATTTTGCTCACAGAGGATGGAATGGGCAAAAAAATTTTTTGTCCCCAGCTGCAAAATTCCGTCAAAGGACGGAAGGACCGGTGCTGGCTACAACCCTGGTCTGATCTCTCACTGTCTGTCATTTCTTAATCTCTATTAAAGGCAACCTAAGCAAAATTAGTGCGTGGAAATATTCTGGATGAGGCAATCTGTATGAAATGGATATCTATTGTACTTTATTCCCACATTTACATCATCATTTAATACTTTGAGTGGTTAAAAATGGTGCAGAAACAAGCTGCGTTAGGATTCCCTAAATATTGTAACCCACAAAAATTAGACTGTGGCATCAATTATTTGCTCCTTGAATGTTGGTATGGAATGGAACAGAGTTTCTTATTACATAGAGAAGTGCCTTGCTCTAGGCTAATATTGCTTAGGTTGCCTTTGACATAATTTTGCCACTAAGAAAAATATATCTTGAGAGATCTCATATGCAGCATCAAGCCAGTATAACAATCATGTTTTTTTCCAAAGTGGAATCAAAAATGGATACGAACGAACGAGGTGGATATTGCTGTTTGTTACATAATTTGTTATGTGAATGTGTTTTTTTACATGTACACTGTACTTGTCATGTGTACTTTGCTCTATTGTACAGAAAGCATATCTATAGATCACTCAACCAATGCTGTCATTTTTATAATGCCGCAAGATTTGCTATTTTTTCATTGAGAAAAGATGACAGGCAAAGAAAGCTTGTTCAGAATATATCAAGAGCAACTGTAAGTGATACACAATCATGTTGGATCCATGTGGTATGGTTGTAGAATGTTATGAAGACAAAAATGGATAGTGGACATGAACTTTACTATTGGTATGGTTCTTGACATGGATGTCTCACCTGTAATAGTTTGTTGAGTTTGTTAGTTACACAATTTGTTGTGTACCTGTTAGTGTTACATACTTTAAGTTTTTTTTTACTTTCATCCAATGCCTTTTTTTTACCTTCAGCAGTCAAAGAAGAATGACTAAGTTACCAAACTTTCAGCCTTCCCCATCAATTTGCACTCCTTGCCAGTTCTCAGTAAAGCTCTGTCTTCCTGACATCAGTGATGCACAGCAGGAAATGGCCAACAAGTCTGTCTGCTCTGAATGACATGTTGACAAGTTGAGAAGCAATGGTTGCATGTAGCTGAGCCGAAATGTATGACAAACTTTCTGGGAAGTTGTAAATGTGATGCCAGATTTTAGTACACCATAATGCATTATCGATGTTGCTTACTCAGTTCATTCTGTGAATGTGTTTTTTACCAATGCCTTTTTTTTACCTTCAGCAGTCAAAGAAGAATGACTAAGTTACCAAACTTTCAGCCTTCCTCATCAATTTGCACTCCTTGCCAGTTCTCAGTAAAGCTCTGTCTTCCTGACATCAGTGATGCACAGCAGGAAATGGCCAACAAGTCTGTCTGCTCTGAATGACATGTTGACAAGTTGAGAAGCAATGGTTGCATGTAGCTGAGCCGAAATGTATGACAAACTTTCTGGGAAGTTGTAAATGTGATGCCAGATTTTAGTACACCATAATGCATTATCGATGTTGCTTACTCAGTTCATTCTGTGAATGTGTTTTTTACTAGTTGATTGATGTATACTTTCCTTGACTGTACAGAAAGTAAAACTATAGACCACTCACCCAATACTGTCATTTTTTAAATACCCAGCATTTGCTATTTTTTCAAGAGAATAGATCACAGACATAGCAAAAAAGTGTGCTTAGAATAGCAGCTGCATCTATACATTGTTTATTAGATTTAGCACAAGCTTTCTGTGGTGGAAAAGTATTATATGGTCGACCAAAATTCTGGAAAATATTACTATATGACATATATGATATAGTATTCAAATGTGTACATAAAAATGTTATCTGTGGTTATTTTAAAGAATTATAGGTAGAAGACAAACTCAAGGAAAGGTGTAGTTATACTCAGACATTGAGCATTACATACCAAAATTTTCAACATAGATTAAATGGGTTTCTGTGTACTGCTTTAAATGCGGGGGGTCTCAAGACGCTTTGAAAGTGGGTGAAAAAATCTTGAGATCATTTCAAAGAATCTTGAGACTTCAAGAAAGATCTCAAGATGGTCTTGAAAGATGTCAAAATTGTCTCGAAAGGTCTCAAGATTTAGCACAAAATCCTGAGATTTTCCGAATAAATTTTGAGATTTTTTTTCATTTACAACTGAGCGTAACAACCATTATGATCCGTTGTGCAACAGAGAATTTTTTTTAAACAAAATATTGGATATGTATTAAAGCTGCAAACGGTCAGAAGCATTTTCCCAAAGTGCTCACTGTTTTTAAAACCTGCTCGAAGACAGCATTAGAATCGGTTCGTCTTTTATCAATATTAGGCGAAGAACGGGTTTTCTGAGAAGTCGGAAAATCATTAAAACAGCACCCAGTAGTCAGGATCCCACATTTCCCCCGAAGGTTGCGTCACCAGGTGAGGTCATGAACTGCCCTGGAATGCGGAAGTACCATGCGCAGGTCAGCAGAGCTGGTGCGAGTCCCACCTCGACAGTGCGTAGATACTTCAGAGTTTGTATCATTATAAAGAAACTTGACAATGGCCTCGCATAAAGACGACATTTACCAGAAGGTCTGGAGTGTGCAGCACCCGGGTATCAGTACCGAGGAGTCCCAGGCTTTCTACTCAACATGGGCACCTGAGTACGACAAGGTGGGCGGACTCTTTTGAGAATGTCGGACGCTTCGGCCTTCATGGTCAAGTTCGCCAACTCCGCCATGTCCGCCCAAACGGATTGACCGATGTTTTGAACAGAGATGACCGGTGTGATATGACATGACATCACATGATATGTGTGTGTGTGTGTGTATCGTGTGCGTATGTGTGTGTGTCTCGCTGTGTGTGTGTGTTTGCCAAATGTGTGTGTGTGTGTGTGTGTTTTCAAGGGCGTGTGCGTGCGCTTATGTCAGTGTGTGTGTGTGTGCGCGTGCGTGTGTGTGTGTGTGTACGTGCGTGTGTGACCTTTGATACTTTTCTCCCACACTGCTTCATGTATTAAAACGCCACATGTGTTACACATATCAATTTAATAGGATCTGAGCACGCCGGGACTATACAAAGGCCCGTCTCAGGTAGCGGAGGCTCTGGCGGGGGTTTTGAGGGACAGAAAGGATGCTCGAATTCTGGATGCGGCGGCGGGCACTGGACTAGTTGGCGAAGAGGTGAGGGTAATGTTGTTGCGACCTTTCGGCGTCTTCATGAATGATCGAAGTTGTGTGCAATTTCTTGGGGCCTCCCTTCCATGCTCTCAGTCAAATGCAAAGCAGAGGTTTGGCCAGAAGTGGGTCCGTTTGGGGGTACTTGGGTTTAGAAAAGAATTATTGTCGAAAAGACAAATGAGATAAATAACTTTCCGAAACGTCGGGTGCATTTGTATCCCAAAAAACACCATCCATCAGAAAATAACACTCGCTTCTGGAGTGGAATGCCTCTTTCAGACATCACTGTAAAAAGCTTTCAAAGATGTAGAATTATATGAAACAAGTTGTGTGTACAGTGAGTATGGCACACAACGCTGCAACTACAAGTATATCTAAGGATATTTTTTACTGACGATATGTTGAATCATCAGATATGTTATATCATTATAGCTCCGGAAGCTGGAATTCTCCAATATTGACGCCTTGGACGCTAACAAAGAAATGCTGGACATCGCCAAAACTAAGAACGTCTACAGAAATTTAATCCAGGACTTTTTGGGGCCCAATCGCCTACAGGTAGCGGATGGTAAGGGTCATCTGTGCTTTTTCATTTTTCACTCAGCTAAAACATTATACATAGAATACAGTGGTGTATTCTGTATTGCCCAAGGTACCAGCCCGAACGCGGGTAGGATCGCCCGAAGTCTGAAGAGTGATGTGGAATACACCGTGTTGTATTTTAGCTATAGCCCTCCCTTAAAAAACACGTTTCGAAGGGAAATGTGCCAAGAAATTGAAAAAAAATGGTATCTTTGAACAACAGTTGTAACAACAGCAATTCCAAGGAAAGACTGCCGTTGCCGTTTTCAACGTGGTGGAGGCAGCACTTTATATTAAATCACTATCTTCACTCCTGATATCTTCTTGACGACCCGTGCCATTTCCAGCTCCAAGCAGAGGCAGCGTGCCATTGGGTTCTGTAGGCTTTTTATATGTCTTTCTTCTACTCCTTCTGGCGGTCCTCTGTTTGACATCAGTGCTTATTCTTCAAGTGCTGAATGGCATTTAGACGAACACATTAACTACCTGTCCTTAGTGCTGAATTACATTCACGCTAACACGCAGGACAAGGGTCTCTGGGAGAGAGTGTCCCGGAGCGTTGCCGAGGAGTACGTGGAAAACGGCAACGGGATCATATTTATCTACAAAGTGTTGTGATCTTGGTGTTATGTTTGGTTTTGCAGTTGGTATCTTCGGGGTTGGACAAGTTTTCAAAAATCTAATGGCCTTATAGGGCAAGTACTGTCATTTCCACTTGCCTGAACTAAATTTTCACTGGCTACCTGTCCTTAGTGCTGAATTACATTCACGCCAACAAACTACCTGTCCTTAGTGCTGAATGGCATTCACGCCAACACACTAACTACCTGTCCTTAGTGCTGAATGGCATTTACGCCAACACACTAACTACCTGTCCTTAGTGCTGAATTACATTCACGCCAACACACTAACTCTCTGTCCTTGGTGCTGAATGAAATCCCGGGTCCATCTCCGGCTGTCATTTGACGTGTTTTTTTTTGACGGGCTTCCTATTTTGTACCATTATCTTCGTCTCCGCCAAACGAAAACGGGACGAAATACAGAAAAAGCCTTACCAAAGCACCTTATAAACACGTCAAATACAGCCGGACCCGAATCCCTGCCATTTACTGATGATGAAACCCTTACAGACACCTATGACGCCCTGTGTTGTGCCGGCTCCTTCTCGGACGGGCACCTGAAGTGCGACTGTCTGGAAGAGATGATAAGAATCGTCAAGCCAGGTCAGTGGGAGGTCAAATTCCTCTCTTTAACTTTTAAGTCTGTGTTCAAATAAGCCACTTCGCACATTCGCAGGCGACAGGAATTCAGTGGGTACTATGTCAAAGGTCCCGAGACATAAATAGTCTCGTCTCGACCATTGATTTACGTAGCAATATTTTGTGCAAAATGGAATATTTCCAGTCAGGGGCCTCCACCTTTGAAATATTACCGGGTGAGAATTCTTGTCGCCAGCGCATGTGTACTCGAATGTGTGAAAGGGCTTATTTACGAATTATTCAATGCATGGAAAATCGTGACACACTGGCGCCTGTCAATTTCAAAACATCTTATCATTTGCTTGCTTTCCATTACTCATTCATTGACATTGCAATTGGACATTTATATGTGAGATGTATATGTACATCTTACATTGCAGACCCATGGTCTATAAAGACACCGTGTCCAAGGTGCCTTAACCTCCTTGCCGTGTCTTATTGATTTTAGCATTCCACATCTGGCTACTAGTACTTCTGCCTTGTCTAGCTATTTTCGAAAGGCTGACATTTCGACAAGAAAGCTCAAAGAGGACATGCTATTGTCATTATTGCTGTAACACGACTGTACATTTGTTATCGTGTTGTTTCTTCCAGGCGGCATGATTTGTCTGATTGTGAAGGAAGCATTTCTCTTAGAGTACGGGAAGCTGGAGCCGCGCATGTGCGAGCTGCAGGACAAGGGTCTCTGGGAGAGAGTGTCCCGTAGCGTTGCTGAGGGGTACGTGGAAAACGGCAACGGGATCATCTTTATCTACAAAGTGCTGTGATCCTGGTGTAATGATTGATTTCGCAGTTGGTGTCTCCAGGGTTGGACAAGTTTTCAAAAATTTAATGGCCCTATAGGGCAAGTACATAGTCATTTCCACTTGCCTGAACTAAATTTTCACTGGCTCCAAAATTAAATAGTACGTGAAAATTTTACCTGCAGCAAAAATTTTTAAAATTATTTTTCAATAAAAACACGTAACATACACATTCAAAGTACGTTTTATGACACGTAACCCTTCAAATGTTGATTTGATTTTTGGTATCTATGCTAAGATTAGCAATCTACAACATGTTTTGATTTCCTCGCCTTTTACGTATTGTTTCTGTCTCAATTTTTTGTTTGATTTGAAATATTGCCATGCTAATAGAGACTAGTGCCTCTCCTCCTGCCTTTGGTGGTTTGTAGTGTGTAATATTGATGATCATAATGATAAGAATAATAATGATAATATTACATGTATTTACAATGTATCTTATCAACACATTTAAAAAACAATTACACCAGGACAACTGTTCAGACAATAAAATCTTTATTACTGTCTTCTCCGTTTTATTTGTTAATCAAGTATACAAAGAATTTGTACATATATCTAACTCTTCAAATGTTTATGGTATGGATGCTGGTATTATCAACCCACAGCAGGTATTTACAATATTTATCATCAAAACATGTGTAAACCTTTACACCATGAAAACTCTTCAGTAGAATTTTGATTCCAAAGTTGTATATACATTGTACATTGCGGCAAACAGATATGTCAAACTAAATTGGGACAGATCAAATCAGAGAGATTTTGTGCTGTTGTACAGAGGGCATTTGTCAGCTCCTGACCACAGAGACGATAGTCTTCATGTTGTACAGACACTGCTGCACCAGCTTCTGGTCCTTGCTACTTGCGGGGGGATCTGTAAAGGTACAAAATAACTTTTTTGTCAAGGTATAAACAATCTTATATGTTTTTATCCATGTATATCTTATGCTAATTGTTGATCTGAATTAACTCGTAAACTCTGTCAAACTTGATTTACATACATCACTTGTATGGTTGCCATTGATATTGTCCACTTGAATAGGACATAAAGCAGAGGTCCCCTGTTTTAGGAGAGCCGTACCTTGATCATATTAAAGAGCCCACCACATTTCCCCATAAGAATATAGACTCTGAGGTCTATATCTGTATCTGTATCTATATAGCTGGTATAACCGCTGTTCGGTGTAACACGGTGCTTCGTGTCAACACCAGCTTCCCAGTGTGAGTGGATCAAACCTATCGGTCCGGTCCTATAGTAGTTATACACCTTACACTTAACGTACAATACTGATGTGTTGTGACTTATTAAAGCAATTTAACAAACATGCAGTGTGTATATAGTGTACTAAGAGTTGTTTATGACATTTATTAGCAAACTATGTAAAAACAGTACAAAGTATGTTGCATCCTAGACAAGTGTCTTTACCCCTGCGAATGGCTTGCCATGACTCCTCCAGCCTGTGAACAACTGCAGCGTTCTTCAGCCCCACCTTCCCCTTTTGACAGTTGGTGACGAGCGCCCACAGCGCTGAGGAGGCCACAGCTTTAGAGTGCAGGCCGCTGCTCTCCATACACCGCAGCAGGGTCTCCACTACTTTCTCTGTGGTGAGGGAAAACGTCAGAACAAGACATAACAAAAAATCCTACCTGTGGGAAATGTTTAGAGTCTTTGAGAATTTCTCAGTATGAGAGTTGACAAGAAATCATACCTATTGGAAATATCTATAAGAGTCTTTGAGAATTTCTGGACTAATTTACTTCAAATCAAAACAGTCAACCTTAGTTTCCACACAATTGGACGACTTAAGCTCTAGCCTATACTAAACAATCATTCTGCAACAATTCCTAAGAGGTAAAAAAACAGAAAAAAAACTAATCCCCACCATTGGCCACTATCCTGGGTTTGTTGGCTGGGTGGAAGCACATGTTTCTCAGGACCAGCAGAGCCATGGCCTGGCAGGAACGAGGAGAACTCTGCACATGTTCCACCAGCAAGCCTAGCATGTCTGCGGAAACACATGCATGTACATTATGGTACAATTTTAAACTTTATAACCGTACACAAAAATAAAGCACTTACTAACAAGCTTTCGATCAGTCCTCTGATCGTTTTCAAGTTGTAATGACCCAAAGCCTATGTCACACCTCCAGACTGGAAGTGTGAAGTCAAAGAGGGTCAAAGGTGCCTGGAAGTCTGTATTGGCCCCCCCGTCTACGAGTATAAACAGTAAGGAGAATACGTACACTGTGTAACAGACTGAGAAGGGCCAAGGTGATAGACAGAGAGGACAACAGGGACATGTACAGGTACAAACACCAACACCCTTACCAACTGTATAGAGTATCTGCCTGATTCACATTGAAACCCTACCTGGAATTTTGATCAGCATTTGTTGACCGTCCAGGGAGAAAGACACGTTAACGAGAACAGCCAACCACCTGGCTGCTAGGCTGTTCTGCTTCTTGTCCTTCCCCCCTTTCCCTGGCACCACAGCGGAGAAGCCTTGCAAAAAATTACTCTGAAAAAATATCAAATCAAGAACTTCTTACAGCCAAAAATTTGAGGAATCTGCAGTTGTGCTCCATAACTACTGTCAAATCATATGTTGTATCATGAATTTACCAAAAAGGCTATAGTGGTAGTACAGTGTCCAGCATACAACAGGTATGTTTGATGCAAGATGAAGGAAATTATGTTATTCTTTTTTGAATAGAATACAATTTACCAAATCACCCAAAACAGAGTCATCAAATATCTGTTAAAGTCTGACGGCCCCTTTTTTCTTGTTACGTGTTTACATTGTTGCTATCGGTCATTGTATAAATGTACTGAAAAAGGAGATAAATAAATAAATGACCATTATGTTTCAGAAAACTTAAAACCTTAGTCAAGTCTGCCTTAGTGATGTACAATCATTATTATAGTTCTAATGTGCTCTATTTCTGTGAAAGTGGTAGAATGACCAGCCCTCACCTTCCACAGTATTCCTCTACAGACGTTGGACAGCGCCAGGTTTGCCAGCACAGCGAAGATCGTCTTCAGATGGGCCCTGCCTCCCTGGGGGGTCTGTTTGGTGGCCATCTTCACCAGGCTGTGCACAACTGAACTTCCTGCCGACCCCTCGTGAGACGTCTTTGCACCCGTCCTGCCGCTGGCTGCCAAGGAACTGCAAGCTGGGGAAGAAATTAAAGTACAAATGTACTGTCAGTGCCTTCCTACAAGTATAACTATAGCTTCAACCAGGCCTCCCTATGGGGCTACAGATGGTACAATTTGTCAAAAAAGGAAATAATTGGCCATGACACTAAGTTTAATATTCACCCTAAGTTTAATATTCGCCCTCTGGTGGCCGAGCAACCACCTGGTGCAGGCAACCACCTCTCGTCAGGGGACACATCAAAACAGTACCGTTCGTTTTTACATAGTTGAGACCCTCTCCCAAGCAAGCAACTGTCTTACCAAACCAACAACCACTTTTTTTCAGTCTCCCAACATTCAAAATTGATAGACATCAAATGATCAAGCCCAGCATCGGCATCACAAATATTCAGAAGTATATTTCTACATCTAAATCAAGAAGCGTGCAATATTGTGAATGCATTTAAGTTTGCGGGAATTCAATTTAACGGTAGCGGGAAAAAGGACTTTTTGCCGTGGTTTTAAGTTCACGGTAGCACCATGCACTGTGGTCTCTTACTGCCATGGAAAAATTAAACCACTGCGAAAGTTTCTGCATTTACAGTATATGCATGGTAAAAACAGAGAGCAGCTCAGACCTTTATCACACTGTGCGGTGTATGTGGCCAGTAGTCCCAGCATGGCCCCCATCAGTGTGTTGTTGACCATCCCCCAGGACCACAGCTTGTGAACCACCTGGCTCAGACCTGCCTCAACTGCTGCAGCCTGGAGAGAGGAAACATCATGACTTGGGGTGGGTACCAGTACAAAACCAGTTTTTCTCATTGGACTGGTCCAGAGAAACGGACCTGAAAAAATTTCGTGGACCGGATGTTGGACCGATTTGAAAATGAACAGATTATATGATCAGGCATTCACACGTTTTGGGGCTTACCGGGCGAGGAAAATAACAAGTGAGTGAAGTAGAATAGAGTCTATAGTCATTTCTACCAACTTTTACAGTCAATTGTACAGAGGCAGTTAGCCTTGTAGGATTTTAAAATGCCAGTTGGAGTCGAATACTGCACAAAACAGATTTCTTTGTAGCGAAATGGACCGTTGTTTTGAGTATCGTCCATTCACATGTTTTCACATACTGAATCAGTCCGGATCTGGACCTGATCCGGACCTGAATTTTCTGTACCGGTACCCACCCCCAATCATGGGTCTTCAGATACAGATTATTCACATTGCATCGATGAAGGTTAGACATTGATGTAATAAGATACGTACATATGTAAGGACGTAACAGTTACTCAAGTAACAGGGTAAATTATGGAAACGGTCAGACGTTTCACATAGTCAAGATCTTTTGAAGTGCCAAAGTGATCTGTACATGTAGATATGTTGACAGGGCTGTCTTAAGGTCCAGTCCCTCCACTCTGGGATGGACAGTTGCTTATTGCGATGGACAAAAATCTCACCTTGTCTGTCCAAAAAATCTTAACTGCAGGGGTTGAAATTGAGGAAAATGTACATAAAAAGGCCACTTAACAATGGAAATGAACAACATGGCCCCCCAAACAATAAATGGGAAATAAAAAAATTAGAACTGGTGACAGCCCTGTATGTGGAACTCATTGTTGACAAGTACAGCAAGGGCATCCTCACTACATAGCTAAATCGATTATCTGCTTAGACATTGGGAATACCTTTCCGTCTGGGTATTTAAGCATGAGGTTCCTGAGTAGGTGCAGGGACAGGAGGAGGTTGGTGACTGCCGGGTCGTCCTTCCTGCGAGCAGCCGGCTTACCGGTGCTGAGAGAGTCCAGGTTCATCTGGGCATGCAGGTCCTTCATGTGATCCACTGTGCTGTCCACAAACCCAGCTGCAAACACAGGAGCTTTCAATGCAATTCTATTCACTGTTCTTAACCAACTAAGAAACCACTACTACTACTGTCAGTCAGTCTATGCAGACTATGACACTACGCAAGGACAATGACAATGTAGACTAGAATACAAAAAGTTGTACAAATTGAATACAAAATACATAAACTTAATGATGCAACTTGGAAATTATGTACTAAGTATTATAAGACTTAGTGTAATAGCCAAGGAGGCACCTCATACCAAGGGCCGAGTCATACCAAAGATTTTTAAAAATGGTACATACTGCATTCTCTGCGGAACACTTAACATTGGGGTAAGAGTTAAAGGTTGTAACACCAATAGCCCCTGCTGTAGTGATTGCACAAAGTTGCGTAGCCCAAGGGGTACTGAAACGGACACTGCCATATCTCGTTTTTTTAATGTACCATCTCGTGTGGAAAAGACTGAACAGAATGATGTAATACCCAAGTGAATCAGTACATGCAGAAGTATGGGCAACATTTTAGCCTACAGAATGATGTAATAAATTGAATGTAGATTAGTACATTTCATAGACATACTTTGCAGAGCTGTATGCTTGGCTGTTCTGCTGTGAGCCAACAGCAGAGCAAGGCTGTTCCCCACAGCTGTCCTGCTGTCCATGTCAGCTGTATTGCTGTCCATGCTGCCCAGGCTGTCATACAGCTGTACCAGGCAACGGCACAGCTCCGACCCACAGGACACAGGCTCGGTCTTCTCACTCTCATCTGAATGAAGAGAAGATAATTTTAAACCAATATTGCACAATTAGATAGATAAAACAATGTCTTTTCACTCTATATCAACTGGACAAAAAATATGATGACTCAATAAATCTACAAATGTTTTCACTTGATTCTAACTGATACTAATCTATGCTATAGCGAGGTTACTTGTGTACTTATTCACAAAAAAACTATGAAGGTAGCAGAGTGACTTGGAAGAAGCAGTTGCCACCACGACTTCTCACTCTCTTTGTTTGGATGGGGAGCAGATGATGTCTGACTTAAGGATGGTGCTGGGTTCATGACGGTATGAAAAGTTACAGAAGCTGTCATTTGATGTTAACTGATGACTATGTTGTGCTACAGTGAGGTCACTACATGCACATACTATAGTAGTGGAATGCATAGATCAAGGAGGTTCTTTCTTTAACCCCCTTGCATAGATGCAACTGAGAGCAGTCCACCTATCATTAGATTGACTCACATTAGATTGACTCAATCAACTGTCTTGGATTGCAGAATGACACAGTGTAATGTTTTAACATTGTATCCACCCTTAAACACCAACGTTATCGATAAGTTCTTTATCCAAAGCTATTGTACAAACCTGTATCTTTGACCCGTGCTCTGTCCAGCAGCAGACTTAAGGATGGCGCCGGGTCCGTGCCGGTGGAAAGTTTCCCCTGCAGCTGTCCATCCTCAGACAGCAGCAGGGCCAGCAGCTGTACTGTGGACAGCTGAAGGTCGGCAGGAGCTGACACAGCCAGACACGACAGCACCGATTCTAGCAGGATAAGAAAATGAAATATAAGATTTTTCTCAACCAATCTGCATTTCTCATTGCTTTGCTTGGGCACAGAGTGATCCATGATGATTATCTACACTCATGGCAGATATAGTTATCCTATTTTCCATCCTATTCTAGCTTCAATTGTTCCTCTGACCACTTCCCTTCAGAATGTCTGGCTACCATTGATACTGAAATGATTGGCATTCGACTACATGTCTTTGGCTAAAATATTGGTGAGTGTTCTGATTGTCTCCAAATCAGAAGGGCCATTAAAATGTAGTAATGCCTTGGCTATAGGATGAAATAGCTGATTCCTGAAACAATGCAGGAAGTGAGGACTAACCTGGCCAGATTATTCTGTGTGGAATTGATCTTTGGAGTGAAGCGTAGCTAAAATAAATTCTATAAGATTATAGTTGTACATAGTTGTAGTAAGCGCACAAACTGGAAAACATTTACTCGTGGCATTCCTTGGCTATGGGTTTATGTCCCTAATAAAGGAGACTTCAGTACAAACAAAAACCCAGAGCAGCACATTTCTGTTCCTTACCATAGAATGTGTCCCAGTTGTTAGCGAGAGAGACGGTGATGTCCGCCACGGCGTCCCTGCCGTCCATCTGCACCACGCTGGTGAGGAAACTGTACACACTCCTCCACAGGGCACAGCAGGGTGGGTGCATGCTGTCTTCTGCGGGGACATGGTTCATGTTAGGAATTTATTGCCCTCTACCAGACTCCACACTATGCTGGAAAAATAGTAGTCAGGATGCTGCCCCTGGACCCCGCCAGGGGCCTTAGGTGACCCCTGGACCCCTGACCTGATTCTGTGAAAAAATCCTGGTGAGAACACTGGTAGAAGTTAGCCAGATGACATGCCAGACTGTATGTCTTGGCTGGCTAACTTCTCTGGCATGTCATCCCTCTACTTGGCCAATTTCTACCATTTTACCAGCAACGTGTGGAGCCTGGTAGAGTCTAGGAATAGATCTTGCAATATTGTAAAGAGTGAGGCTAGAACTTTTTTGTGAAGATTTCCTATCTGACCTATCTGCATTTTTGCTTAGAAAAGACCGATCCTGTCTGTCTATCATAAGGAGCAATTTGTACAAAGAGGAAGTGGCTGGGTGTCTGTCAAATGTTTGCATTTTTATGCTTTTATTTTACAAGTTTTCTATGTCTTATCGGATGTGGGTATGGCGGTGGGATTGATTTATCATCTTGTGTCACTATCAATCGGAAACTGACATTGCACTAGAATTACATTGAAAAGTATATACAAAATAATCTGCATCCAAACGTGAGTCATGATAAACTTGGTGACATTATATTTGGGTCTGCCAAATTCTTTTTTTCTTGATGACTCACATTATTGTCATCCTTAATTGGACTTAGCAGCCCACCTTTATCAAGTGTTCTTCCCACAAGCAGAAGCTGCAGGACAGTTTTGACGTTGTTCCTCCCCTGTGTGAAAGTCTTCCCCAGGCCAGGTTTGTTCAGTACACAGGTCTGCATCAGGCTTAGGATAGAGCAGTGCATGTGCAGCAGCTCCCCCAAGAGGAGTTTCACAGTACTGCACTTCGATGTTGACTCCCTTTGCTCTTTTAACTGGATACGGAGGATGTCAGCATCTAGAAATCTAAGAAAAAAGACAAAGATGAGCAGTCATTTCATAACTTCCTATAGCCAGTTCTCAACAACACACTAAGAAGTATTCCATTTTGTATGCCTTTGGAGATAATAGATGCATTTCATTTGCTGTACATGGTATTCAATTTCATCAAAGTTCAAGACAATCATGATTTAGCCAACGTTAGATTTCAACGCCAAAATCTGCATCCTAATAGAGATGTCTTATATTTAAAGGAATAAAGCTATCAATTGAAACATTTTGCATAAGTCATACTACTTTTTCAAAACAATTAACGTAAATGAAGTCAACACTTTTTTATCTACCTGAGTAAGCTGTTGAAAATGTTGTGTTGAGAGATGGACTGCAGTGCATCATGGGAAGCCATGACCACCATGTTGGAAACGAGGCGTGTCAGAGCGGCCAAAAGGTCAGGGGTCACCACACTGGGGTAGTCCACTCCGACTGGTTCACTGTAGGCAGAACCTAGGGTGGGTAACATTGAGTTAAGAAATCATCTTGGAATTCCTTGCAGTGAAATTCGTCCATTGAAGTGCAAGGACTTAATTTCGCTGTAGAAGGGAAATTGAAGTTTTAATGGTGTCTTGGCTTTATAGTTAAAACAATTCTGTAGTACGGTGAAACCTAAAAACAGCAACCACTCAAGGGACTGAGGGGAAATGGTTGCTAAGGATAGGGTTGGGTTAACTATGTAAACATGGGACAGTTTTAATGTGGCTGGAAGTGGTTGCCTGTGCCAGGTTTAACTAGAACATGTTGTGATTTAATGAATTTGCAGTGGAAATGTCACTGTGAAAATAAACTGGGAATGATTTAGGATTTGCAGTTCTAGACAGGAAGAGTTTAAACATTGCTTTGACAACTGAGTTGCAATTGTTACTCATCATCAGACTGAACAGAACACACTTAATGTTTCAGTCTGTATGACTGTCCCACCTGCAGTAGAGTCTGTGGACTGTCTGGACGGAGCCCTGCCTCCCACAGGACCCTGCACTACAGCAGGCTGGGGCACTGGGGTGGCGGACATCTGAAATTACACAACCCGTTAGTCATAATTAACAAAAAGCACCAGACCCTGTATGACAGAAGGGGCACAGTCACCTGTAAATTAGACAACTCATTAGTCACATTCAACAAAATGTGAAAATCTAAATCAATTTTGAAGTCAGACATCTTTACAGAATACATTGTACATGTTAGCTATAAGAAAGCAAATTTTGCAAATGTTGACATATAAGGCCCAAAGTTGATACAACTTTCTACTCATTTCTACTCTATTACCTTTCCACATTCAAAGTGACTAGCGGTACTATGCTAAGGATGAGTTTGTGTATGAATGTAAGAATATAGAAAGTTATATAGCATGTACATAGTTAACTTTATAATATATTATTCCCTCCCATGGTTAGCCCTTAACAATAAGCCAATGGCTAGTTGGAGTGCAGAACCAAACAAATAAATAATAATTGGTAAGTTCACCTGTGTGGTGAGTGTAGCTGTTGATGTGAAGTACTGTTCTCCTGATGTTAGGCTGCTGCGGGAGGAAGCAATGTCTCTGGTAGGGGTGCTGTGATCTGGAGTGGAAAAAAACAAACAAACAAATTAGCAAAATAGTAAATTGTTTGTGGAAAATGCACAACAATAGTTAAAATTCTGATTACAGTATCAAGGAAAACTCAGTAATTTTTAAAAATAAACTGCAAAGAGTTGAGAAAGAAATTAAGAAATGAGTGTGCATATGTGTTCATGCATGTGCTTTTGCATGTGAGGGTTAGAATGTGTGGATACAAAACGATAAAATGTGTGGGTTAGAATGTGTGGTTACCCACCAAAAGTTGACGTAGTGCTCCCAGTATCACTCTGTGACTCCGTGGCCTGCCTATAGGCCACACTAAACAGCTTTATGACGCTGTGAGGATAGTAGTTCTCCAACATGAAGCTGACGTGTGTGTAGAACTGACAGTGGTGTAGGATAGCCAGTGTGTGTCTGTGTGTGTGTGTATGAGGTTTTTACCCACCTGAAGTTGACGTAGTGCCCCCAGTATCACTCTGTGACTCCTTGGCCTGCCTGTAGGCCACACTAACTGGCTGTATGACGCTGTGAGGGTAGTAGTTCTCCAACATGAAGCTGACGTGTGTGTAGAACTGACAGTGGTGTAGGATAGCCAGTGTGTGTCTGTGTGTGTGTGTATGAGGTTTTTACCCACCTGAAGTTGACGTAGTGCCCCCAGTATCACTCTGTGACTCCGTGGCCTGCCTGTAGGCCACACTAACTGGCTGTATGACGCTGTGAGGGTAGTAGTTCTCCAACATGAA
The DNA here is from genome assembly GCF_000003815.2 of Branchiostoma floridae. Classification (NCBI taxonomy): domain Eukaryota; kingdom Metazoa; phylum Chordata; class Leptocardii; order Amphioxiformes; family Branchiostomatidae; genus Branchiostoma; species Branchiostoma floridae. The sequence continues at coordinate 5,762,089 of NC_049984.1, forward strand.
GCTGACGTGTGTGTAGAACTGACAGTGATGTAACAGGGCCAGCAGGGCAGGCAGCCCCACCAGGGTGAAGCCTGTGTCTTCGTCCGTCACGCTCGGACCCTGCCAGGCGCTGTCGTTGGCCTGGGCCGGGGTGGTGGGTAGTGACTGGGCGGTCAAGTTCACCAGCACGGCTGCTGCCTAAGGAGTACAGAGGAAAAAATGTACACAGGATTCTCACCAGAATTTGGCATCTTAAGAGCGGCAAATCCATGAGGCAAACAAGCAGCGCAGACTTGAGCATTGTAGGGGGGTCTGGGGACTTCCTCTCCCTGAACAGCTATATTTTATAACCCACAGACACACCATTTCCTACATTCTGATGGCCAAATTTCATCAAATAAAGCCAAGGCTAGAGAGACAGGTTCCATACAAGACCAAAAGATTAGTTTCCCATTATGAGATTTCCAAAACAACGAATCAAAGAATCGCTTAGCAAATTCAGGTTTCGACTTCAGGAAGATAAGAAGAATGGCCATTACCTGTTGCCTGACCAGGCTGCACTCGGTGTGGTCCAGCAGGACACTGATGCTGGTGCCCCAGATGCCGCCCGTCACCTGCTGACAGCCGGTCGTCAGGGCGATACGGCCCTCCTCACTCCCCGACAACAGGACAGCGATGCCCAGCCCTGCTGCACGAACCTGCGGATTGCAAGACAAAAAATTAACGCCAAACCAAATTTATTTTTGTTGTTGTCAGACATTTCTTAGCAGAAATCAGTTAGCTGTCAAGATCAAGACAGGATCTGGGAGGAAAACTTGAGTCAGGCTATATTAGTATTGCCATATGCACACCTACATGTACGGACCTGTGGATCCCAACACAAATTAACGCTTCTTTGATTCTCTCAACATTTCATAGCAAAAAAGCTTCAACGGTGGCAGGGAGGAGAACTTAAATCTGGCTACATTCATTTTCATACTATGTATTCCCTCATGTTGATTTTGTAGTTCAGCAGTATTTAAAAAAAACAAATTGAGTAAGTGTGGCCCAAGAGGCACAATATGAAATAAAAAAAAATTGCATGGTAGCATGATTGGAATGTCAATAGCTTTCATAGGTAAAATTGGCTGAAATCGATTCTCCTTTTTGTCCAACTCAAGTATGCTTCATTGCTGTAATTAGGGATAGCAGAAGCTTTAAGAAAAGTCAATGGCATGATCACCTCAGGATCCCTGTAAGCCCAGAGTGGAACCAGCCAGTCCAGCCCAGCACCCTCCTCAGACTTGGTGTTCAGCCACAGCGAGGGCCAGTCCTGGTACATAGAAGGCAGGAGGGCATGAGAAACTCAAGAGTACATTGCATAACATACAATTATGTATAATATCTATCACCACATCTTCTACAGAATTATGTGTATGGTTTTGGAATCTCATACTGACTCACTAAACAACTTCTAGTAGCTAACCAACTAAATATCATCTGTTGTTCCCCATCTCGCAAGGGTTAGACATGCTTCCACAATGATGTTGTTGCTTGATGGCAGACGAATAAGGGCCTCTGTCACTCATATAGTAGTACTAAATGTAATATCTAGATTATACAAACCAACCTTGTTAGTGCTGATGTAAGCCATCTCCAGAGCCAGGTGTTTGAGACTGATGGAGGCGTTCTTGATGACAAACAAAACAAAAAACAAACAAACAAACAAACCAACCTTGTTAGTGCTGACATGAGCCATCTCCAGAGCCAGGTGTTTGAGACTGATGGAGGCATTCTTGATGACAAATAAACAAACAAACAAACAAACAAACAAACAAACAAACACACCTTGTTAGTGCTGACGTGAGCCATCTCCAGCACCAAGTGTTTGAGACTGATGGAGGCATTCTTGATGACAATTAAACAAACAAACAAACAAACAAACAAACAAACAAACAAACCTTGTTAGTGCTGACATGAGCCATCTCCAGTGCCAGGTGTTTGAGACTGATGGAGGCGTTCTTGATGACAATTAAACAAACAAACAAACAAACAAACAAACCTTGTTAGTGCTGACATGAGCCATCTCCAGTGCCAGGTGTTTGAGACTGATGGAGGCGTTCTTGATGACAAACAAACAAACAAACAAACAAACAAACAAACAAACAAACAAACCTTGTTAGTGCTGACGTGAGCCATCTCTAGTGCCAGGTGTTTGAGACTGATGGAGGCGTTCTTGATGACTCCCTTCCCCATGTAGGACCTGGTGGTGCTGCCACGCCCCACATGGAAGGACAATACAACCTGGGAAGGGGACGGAAAAATTATACAACTCCTGTAAATCTACTCAAACAACAGAGAATAATTCATTCATTTGAATTAACCCTGTCTAGAGTTTGCCCTAGACTCATGTTTCCCAATTGACTATCCAAGATTTGTATTTCACCTTCTTTACATATTATCTAAAACCTATTCTGCAATAGATCTCTGTGTTACTGACAAAAGGTAGTGTATGCTACCTTAAACATCAGACGATTTTCAAAATCTTAACCAATTGCTTGTGTAAATACAAACCTCTCTGAGCGTCTCCAGTAGCTCCTGACAGAGTGTTTCCCTGTTACTAGTGCTGATACCAGTGCTCCAGTCTGGCCTGTAGACGAAAACAAATACAGTGAATCTCCTACACAAGCATACCTATCAAGATCTTACCATTTGTACTACAGCTTTTGATAACAAGATTTATGTACTACAATTCACTTACATGTATTAATGTTCCCGTTCTATTGCTGTCTAAATAGAGTGGACTGAGTGATTCATTATAATCATCATCTATCGACCTGTATCAGTCAGGATCAATCCATATAGCCATCTCAAGCATTATTTTTCCTATGTTAGCATAATCCAGTGTCTACATTAATAGAGTATAGGCTCATCGTAGATAATGTAGATGTCAACATCATTCAAGATGTATGAAAAACCATTAAAGAGACAAAAAACAGATGGATCAATGATGGACACTTGGTAAAAACCCTGGGCATACAAAAATAGCAGTAAACAAGTAAAATCAGTCCCACCTTGCAGTGACATGGATGAGACAGTGCAGTGTGCTCTCCAGCGAGGCCAGGTCATAGAAGTGTGAGGGGTCAGCCAGGTGTAACCTCTGTAGAAACCCTTGTGCCAGGTCACCCAACGTCGGCTGGGCAGCTCTGATTTAATACATAAATTTACAAGGCATAATTTTCCATGTGCAAATCTTCTACACCACGGAGGAAATGTATGTATAGTAATGTTGGGTCAGTACAGTACTGTAGAGAAGACTATGTCTTCCAATAGACAAAGTTCAAACTTACAAAATAGATGGAACAAACATACACAAATAGATCAGCACAGCATTTTAACTGGCCAAACATAAATTAGGTACTAAACCGTAAACGGGAAGATAGGAGGGACAGAACAGACCTGAAAACCTGAATACAACTAAATACATGTACAATGGTTGCTGAGCAAGTTAAAACATTCATATAGATACAAACTGGGTGAAAAGTTTTTTTTGCTAGTTTTTGCCTTCTTCCATTGGTTGAGAAAATTTATCAGTTGATATAAATGCTTTTAGACAAATTTTCAATGGTGAAAAGGCAACTGTGGGATAGAAACTGTCTGACATGACAGAAAGTCGCCCTCACCCCTGTTCCCTGTGCACCAGATGGCTACACAGTGCGGACAGCAGGGCCATGAGCTGTTTCTGTAGCGTACGATGAGCCGTCAGGACCTGGGCCTTCGTCCCCACCATGTTCTCATGCTCCTTGTTGTCCCCCTGACTCAGTAACCACAGCAGGGGGCTGCCTCTGGTCAACACCAAGTCCAGTAGCCAGCTACTGACGGAGTCTTGGAACACAGAAGAATGGGAAATGCACTTTTATTTTCAGATAGGAGTGGGTGAATGCGTGTGTATTCCTCCATAGATTTTAAGCATACTGCATGTGTGTGCTATGTATGTATGTGCTACGTATCATGTGTGTGCCATGTACAACATGTATGTGTGTGCTATTTCCCCACCGTATCAAGCACCAAGTCTAGCAACTACATGTAGCTACAGACTGAGTCTTGGAACACGTATGATTGGAAAAGCCATTTTATTTTCAGACTGCCAATGAGCAAGTGAAAGAGTATTGGGCATATGCAATGTTAAGTTAAAAACATGCACTACAAACTGGCAGTAATAATAGAAACAAAAGGTCAATGTAAATTCAAATCTCTCCTATTCTTCTAGTTCAAGGTCATCTTTAGTCTGTGAAACAAAGAAAACTGCATCAATCGAGATGTAAATCTGCAGCAGCAGCACAGAATAGGTTGTTTTACAGATCTGCTTAATTAACCAGCTTAATTAAGCAAAAAGTCCAGGGGTTAATTAAGCAAAAAATCAGGACAGGGGTTAAGAAGATGGAAAAGTGATAATGATCAGCTGGATGGCCACAGTTTTTACCTCTGATGCTTTCCTTGCTCTTGAAGAACAGCAGCAGAACTTTCAGCACCTCAGACAGCAACAAGTCGTCTTCTCCATTGGCCGGCATCACTTCAAGGAACCTGTATTCAAACACAGTACTAAGTATACAGTTTTTTTTCTGACATAACATTTACTCTTCTTATTCCACAGGGTGTCATAATTCTGCCACATCAAAAAAAAAAAAAAAGAAACATTGTTATACTTATAGAGGCCTTCTCAACATTGTCTTGAACACCTAAGAATATCTGAAGTGTATATACCTCAGGATTACAGATGCTGCATTGGTACTCTCTTTAAATCACTTTAATTCAAGTATTTTATTTATGTGGTGGTATTATGGCATCTGTTGGAATTATGAGAGTCGATTCCAGACCTGAACCTCTGGACCTGAACCGGACCTGATTTTCTGTACCAGTACCCACCCCTAAATAACTCACATTTTTTTCTGTTAGACACAGAAATCTGACCTTTTGAAGACATTCTTCCAGTCAAGATTAAATAGGACTTCAGCAATGGAGCCACTAGAAGCAGTTCCACTCCCCATGACATCGCTGGTCAACAGGAGACCTAGTCTCATCAGAGCCAGCTTGGCAACGTAGTGTGAAGGGGCGCCCTCTATCTCCTGGATGTTGAACTGCAGGGCTGTTTTGATGGGGGTGGCTTTCAGCAACAGCTTGTCCCGGGAGGTGAGGACGAGAGAGGGTGGAATTCTGAAGGGAATTTTGGGAAAGAACAATAGAGGAAGTGAGAGTGAGTCTTTTAAAAGTATTCAGACCTGACTTTGAGAAGATGACAACTGATGCTACTGAATGTGTTAAAGTAACTCGAAAAAGTCCCTCCCACACCGCTGTATCCCATGCTCTTACCACCCACCCCTTACCCAGGGAAGCAAATTCTCTAACAAGCATAACATTCAGACTGAACAAGGATGCTATTAGGCCGTATTTTTCAACTATGATTCAGCCTCCTGTAGAAGCCTTCGAATACCCCATCTTAATTTAAAGTTCTCTACAACTTCACACGGGGTCACCATGTAAGATGGGAAAAATCTACACCTACAATTTCCCAGCTGCTTCTTTATCCATGCCATTTTCTCCATAAAACGACTCACCCCTCTGCTGTTTCCTGTTCACCAGCTGCTAACTGGTCCACGCCGCCCTCCCACGGCACGTTCCACGCCATACGCAGCATCTCCGCGGGGGGTCCCTCCCGCAGCTGCCCGGTGTCCGTGTCACACTCCGGCTGGTGGGGGCTGGTGTGGTGGTGGGTGGTGGGCTGGAGGGGCAGCCGGTACCTACAAACACAGATTCATTTAAACTTAAAAACTGTGAGAGCACATCAGCTGACACTTGAGAGAGACAGGGGCTGATAGAGCCACGTGTCCCTAGGTCACGTGCTTAGAGTAATTGAATCACCACTCCTGACGAAGGTCGACGGATGTGCGGTAACCAATTTGTTTGCGTTGAATGACAGTTATAAATTCCAACACTGATCTCAACCTGGTTTACAAATGTAGGTCACTGAAGAGCCAATCTTTCATTGGTCAAAACGAAGAAGACAGATACTATGTATGTACAGCATTTACTTTTATCCACCCTCTCTGGCTCTTCACACTAGAGTGGCTTCCAGGGCTCTTACACTCTAAAACAGGATGGGATTTTATGACAAATTGCAATATATAATATGTAAATCACCTAGCAGTCTTATTGCACAGTCTGTAATCAAAGTAATAGACAGTTGTTACCTTGTGACAACATTGAGCGGCAGGCTAAAGTGTTCTGTGGGAGGCTGCTCACTTTCTTTGCTCCTGTAAGCAAGATGTGAAATGGCAGCAATCAACTACAGCTGGCAATTCTGTTACTGTCACAGTGGTTTTATAAGATGGTGTATGATAAAAAATTGTAAATAGGATATTCCATTGAATCAACACTCTATATACACTTGCATAATATAGTAGTTTCTGCAAGACAAAACTTGAAAGACCTACATAATACATTGTGTGCAGGATTCATTCATTAACTGTACATTTGGCAATCACTGTACAACACAATGAGATGATGTCAGCTTTAAAAGTAAAAGACAGATACATGCTTTCAAGTACCAGAGTTACCAACCTAGGATTAATGTGTTCAAAAATTTGTATTCTCCTAGAACTATTGTAGAGTGGAATTATGTCACCAAGCACAGAAGGGGCATCTTTGGTGGATATTTTAAAGGAACACTTAATGTGATATATGTGCAAAAGTTAACAGGTCGTTCAGTGTAATATAACTATCCGCTGCCGGGCCACATGTCTGCAAAGCTGGTGTGTTTTGCCAAAGGGTGGTTATACCAGCTATATAGATACAGATAAATGATTTTAATGTCATAAGAGCTGGCAGTTTCACTCTGAAGTAAAATCCACTCACCAAGTTTGAATGGAGGCGACTTCATCAAACAGCAGTAAGGTGAGGAGACCGGCAGCCTCAGTACAGGTCCTGTCATCGTATGAGCTCTGAAGGGCACCTGTGGGGAGACATGGTGAATATGAACCATCATTAACATGTTGGGATGAGACAGGAAACATTAAGTGCATTACAATCATCCAAAACACTGTTTGTAAATGTGTCTCACAGCACATATGTACATGTACCAGTAACAGTTGAGTGCCTATTCAAAGGTTCATTACATCCATGAAATTGAAATGAGTGAGTCAACTTACAGTGGGACTTTTTAGGATACTGGTATCTCACTTAAAGTTAAACTGAGACATGCTTTGAGAACATGATTGTTGATGTATGATAAATGACTTACATCTGAGTACAGTCAGGTACAGAGACATCTAACTTCATATTATACACTCAACTTACTGTGGGACATTTCTTACTGAACTGAGGCATGCTATGGAAGCAATGAATACTTGTATGTATGATAAATGACTTACATCTGAGTACAGTCAGGTACAGAGACCTCTAACTTAATATTATACACTCAACTTACTGTGGGACACGGGAGTGTCTTACTGAACTGAGGCATGCTATGGAAGTCAGGATTAGTTGTATGTATGATAAATGACTTACATCTGAGCACAGTCAGGTACAGAGACATCTCCTGCATCAGAGCATGTCTGAGGGACGGGTCCTCCTGCACCAGCAGTCTCAGGATACACAGGCAGGGGGGAACCAGGTTTCTCCTCTCAAGCTACACAAGGGAGAAATGGTAAAGTAAAGGTAGTCCTTCTGTACCAGCAGTCTCAGGATACACAGGCAGGGGGGAACCAGGTTTCTCCTCTCAAGCTACACAAGGGAGAAATGGTAAAGTAAAGGTAGTCCTTCTGTACCAGCAGTCTCAGGATACACAGGCAGGGGGGAACCAGGTTTCGCTTCTCAAGCTATACGAGGGAGGAAAGGTAGAGGTGAAGGAAGTCCCATAGCCTTATATACGCATAATATAACTAGTCAGTAGCTGCAGTGGGTTGTTATTAACTCTATCCTTGTATAGAAAGGTGGAGCCCAACGCTCTCCTACCACTGCTTTTTATCTCCTCATCTGAAGTCAGGTACCCATTTTAACACCTGGGTGGAGTGAGGAAATTTGTGCCTTTCCCAGGGACACAGGACCTTCTCAATTTGACTAAATTGATGCTGGTACAATGAAGAGGCACTTCTTTCTAGTAATCGTTCTCAAGAGATGGTCTTCTATCACAGTGTTTCAAATCATCAAACCTACCTCCTGATTGTCCCCCTGAATGGCTTGTTTGAGGTAGTTCACAGTCACATCCACCCCACCCTGTCTCCGGAACGTCTCATGCATCAGCTTGTCTGGGGGTGAGAGTAGAGATAGGATATTCACATTTGGTAACTTCTATATGTTGTGTATGTTAGTGTCCAAGTGTTATGTGTAATTATTACTCCTGGAAGTACATGTTGCAGACTGTGATAAGCTGTCAACAACTACATGTAAAGGGGGGATAATCTCCAACCAGATCCATGGTGCGTAATGTATAGTATCAAACTCCAACCAGATCCACAGTACGTAATGTATAGTATCAAACTTCCCGGTGCCCGTTTGACTCCCTTAGCCGGCTACACTCCCTGGCCAGCTTTGATACTATCTTATGGCACTGTAGGATCTGCTTGGAGATTAAAGGGGAGTCAATAAACAATAAACGATAAGCTTACCAGGGTACTGTACTGGCAAAGATTCATAAGTATTTCTTTGACAAGCACAAAATAAGATACATACAGAACATGTACAGATGTGGCACTACACAGAAGACTGGATGTCAAGGATTGTCAAGGCCTATGGATTATGTGTGCTGTTTTCATCCTCTAAGGCTAACTTCACATTTCCAAACCAGGGCCCGCGGGCCCGGTTGTTTGAGGAGATGAAAAATAGAAATGTATGTATAAAAATATGACCAAATAATGCCCATGACTATTCTCTTTACGTCTTGTGTAGCATCTTTTATATCATACTCTGTATCTGTATCTACATAGCCTGTAAAACTGCCGTTTGGTGTAACACACCAGCTTCACAGGCAAGCGACACGACAGCTTTCCATTCCCGAAAGCTGCCCATTTGGGCCCCGCTTTAAAAATGTGACATAGACCTTAGCAGAAGGCAAAATCATTCATAGCCATGTTTCTCTTACCTGCCAGTATAGTAGTGAACTGCTGTGCTGCGGACCTCCTGACCACCCCCTCCACAGTAGGAGACGTGTACAGGTCCCACAGCTTCAGGACATCCTCAGGCTGATAAACATAAAATAAGCTAAACAGTCATCTCAGCGCTCGAAATACCCACTTGTACACTTGTAAATGCAATCACATTTTGCTTGGCGCAACTTAATGTTAAACTCAGGTAGCACAGTGCACCAGAAATTTTGCAGTTGGAACACCAATTCTCCCCCCCCCCAAAACACTTATGTGCATAAGCTTTTGTATCTATTTCTTGATAAGATAAAACATATCTAGATAGTTACAAATATCATCACAATCCATCCAGAACCTCTTAAGTTATATGCTAACCACAAATGAAGACAAACACAAACAATTAAAAAAGCAAACTCCCAAACACACACAAGCACACATACACACAAGCACATACAAACAGACGTGCCAAAAACTGCACCTCCATTTTCCATGGACGTAATGATGCCAATTTTAAGTAAGGTATATACATGTATGTACAAACGTATCTCACCTGGAATATAGAAGACTGGTTCTCCCTGTTGGGTTGTTGCTGCTGTTGCCTGACTATAAGAATGTCCTGAGCCTTGAGAATGGCCTGTTCTGCATCTTTAGGTAGGAGCTGGGCACCCCCGCTCTCCAGGGCCAGGTACTGGCTTACCATGGCTGCTGCCTCTTCTCTCATGCTGGGATTAAACATGGGTCATCAGGTCAAAATGCTAATGATCAATGGCAGTTGTGCAGGAAAACTTTTCATGGCAGTAGTGCAGACGTGAGAAGAAAGCTTTACAGTCCCAAAGCTGATGCTAGTGCTATATATTGCTTTCACAATTTGGATTAAACCAAGTTGGGTGATACCACAGAGGGATATCATGCTACTTTTATGAAGGGATGAATAAAATGAAGAAGTAGACATTCAATCATCATCATCATCCCATAGCCTACAGCTATTTGATCAGCTGTAGCGGCAGCACAACCTGTTATGCTGTTTCCATAACTTTTCTCCAAATTGAAGAAATCATATTTTGAAACATTACTTTTACAAGAAGAGAAAGGCATGTGTAATGTGCTATAGATGAAAATGTCTAGCTTATTAGGCTTAGGTCCTAATTCCAAACTCGGGGCCCAACCGGGTAGCGTTTCGTTTCCGCAAACATGCCGGCGGGGGCCCCAGTTTGGAAATGGGACCTAAACCTTACCTGGACTCTCTGGACATGAGAAGCCTCAGACCTCCTCTCAAGCGCTCCAGTTTAGGCAGACGCCCTACCTCCCCCTCTGAGGATGGATGCAACAGTCCGACTACACACCGTCCCAGCTTCGTCTCCACACTGGCATAGCCCTGATAACACATGGGTATGTGCAAGCACATGGAGTTACAGCACTTCGTCTTATTAGGTACAAAAGGGGATAATCTAACTTTCACAGTATATGTGGAATCCGATGTAATTTGCAATTTGGTCAATTCAACTTTCAGTGTTGAGCTAAAAGATGTACATGTAAATGGGCAAACAATTTGTATGATGGACATGCACTCCAGGGCTCGAAATACTTTTTTTTGCATACCCGCACTGGTGCAGGTAACATTGAAAATTACCTGCACCAGACAAATGTTACCTGCACCACTATGAATTTAGGAAGTATGGATCATACCAAATATGTTCAGGAACCATTGCTATAATTTTTCCTTTTAAACTTTTTAGGTGGCAACAGTCAATGCAGCTAGCAACAATCCATATACACCTACATCATAGGACATTTATGTATAAAACCCAGTACATGGACCAGTGCAGGTTAGGTGCAGGTAGACATCAGGAATACCTGCACAGCTCCAATTTACAAGCACTAACCTGCATATGCAGGTGGTATTTCGAGCCCTGCACTCATTCTAGAGTATGGGAAGTCTAAGTTGCTTCAGTCAGTTCAGTTCAGTCTACTGGTGCAGGTTTGTATAATGTATATGAATGTATGTGCACATATAGCACGACAGTAACATTGTCAGAGATCTTCTTTCAGTACACAATAGTTATTTGATAATTATGAGAGATGCAAAGGAGCAATATTCTCATTCTTGCATGGCACATCTGCATCATTACCTGCAGTACTGGAAGCACAGGCAAGAGGGCGTCCATGAGCTTGTTCCAGATAGCAGCAGTCATGATCAGTCTGCCCTGAAGAAGGTACAAGAGAAGTTCTGCTGCCATCTCTCCAACCTGCATGGGACAGTAGAGGACAAATGTAGAGTTATCCAATACTCCAAGTTCTACCAATATCAATCCAAAGGTAAGGCCACACCAATTTAATTTCTTGGTTCACGGATTTTTTCATAAAAAATATGGAGCGAGAGGGCGAAATAAAAATAAAAATTGTAAAATGGTTGGGGTAAAGGTAACGGCTAATCCAAAACATAAAGAGAAAAAGTTTTCAGCTTGAAAAAAGTACAAAAACACTATTTTTGTACAGTAACAGCACCTGTACCCACACTTTAAGGAGCTTATAATATAAAGGACAATTTGCTACACCAGAAAGTTGGTGAATGGTTTCATTAATGGTGAAAATTTGCTTGAGTGGTAATTTTTATTTTTATTTTTTTCCCCAGAAAATAGGAACGAGCGAATCCGTGAACCAAGAAATTAAATCGGTGTGGCCTAAGGACACAAAAAAAAAAATCAAACCAACTCTGTGACAAAAATTGTTACAATTTCAATAGAACAGAATAATTAGAATAAAATGAAGCAATATGTGTCAGACAAAAAGTAGTAGACTCCTTAGTTATACACATAACAAATGAGCCATCTGTACACTGTAAATTCTTCTTTTTTTCATGGGAATTTCCGGGTAGAAATTAAAGGAAGAGGAGGTCTTCATTGGTGCTTAAAGTTTGTGGTTGAATCAATACAATCCTGTTGTACAGTATTGATACATAGCACATAGTCAAATAAGAGGTCAGAACAAAAACTGCAAAAATAAAACAGCTGCAAAAATTTCAAGATTTACAGTACCTTAGTTTTGTTTTCCGCCAGCCCGAAGCAGCAGAGCTGGTACAGCACATGGGGGTCAACCAGGAACAGCACAGAGCGACAGGACTGCGATGCTGTCTCAGCTGCCCGACTGATCCCCAGGACTTCCTGTCAACAATCAACACGAAAGGGAAAAATTTGGCAACATCCTGAAATCTGCTTAACTTTCGGTTCTTTTGGATAATAACTTTTGGTTCTTTTGAATTCGTTCTTATAAGAACAAACTTACAATACTTGATGGACGAGACTCATTTTACAGATTTGGGTAAAAAAAGTAAAGTGAGTAAAAATTCTTAATTTAATTTAGATATGAGTGTAGTTCTGACCTGTATATTTTATACTTTGCTCTCTACATGTATATGAATTGTATCTCTAATAGAAATAGAGAAGTACATGTAATATAAACCCTATGGTATGTAAAAAGGAAAGTATTTTCTATGTGGTGTAAAGTCTTAATATTGTAAACTATGCTATTGATCACATTTGATTAACATGTTCATCAAGCACAGCAGTAACAAATTGTAAAGAAAACTGTTGTCGGTACCTTGACAATGTTGAGACACGTCTGGTAGGCAGTGTGCCGTACTTTCTCCTCCGGGTGAGCCAGAAACTTCAGCAGGACTCTGGTGCAGTCTTGCACAAGTTGGGGGTTGGCATGGACAGGCTTACACCTGGGGACAGAGTCATTTTAACATTGCAGGGCTCGAAACTCATTAAGGGGAACAGGTGCACCATTGCAACTAACCTAGGATTTTTTATGGGGACAGTCATTTTAACATTGCATTGCCATTGGCATTTTTATGCTTCATATATGTTGTTATGGTGTTTGTCAACTTATCACTTTCTAGTAATGATGATGCAGATGTTTCAGACTGTGATAAGCTGTCAACAACTAAAGGTGTTAACAAACAATAAACAATAGTGTTAACTTGTGAACTTAAATTTTACAGATCTTCTTGCCATAAGATAAGATGATCATACATGTTTACCGTTTCAAATATGTTGTTTATCCCAAGGCAGGCACATGCCTTTACATTTGTGACTGTGATTTAAAAAAAAATTTTCATAGCGATAATGTCATAGTGTTAAAGTCTTGCAAAAATTTGACTACAGAAATTCTAAATGGGCGGTGCCCCATATCTTGATATGTACAAAGTATTCCTGTCTTCTTAAAAGTTATTTTTTGATGGAAACATGCACAGATTGAAGAATACGTACATGTCTGAACAAAGGCGGATGAACTGTGAAACAAGGGCCAGGTGTTGGTGGTACGGCAGGCTGCTCAGAGCGCCCTCTGCCAGCTCAACCATGTCCTGCAGGGAGCGGCCTCCCTGGAAAAGACATGAACAGCATGTAACAGGATAATAAGGCCTAGGAAAAAAAATGTTGTGTTTCCTGTTTCCCTACCTTCCCTAGAAAAACCTGCCGACCCTAGACTTTTTTTTGGGTGGGCAGTAGAGTCACATAGCTTCCAGTTAGAATTTTTATTCAGCCTGCTTCCTATTGAAGTAAAAACAGTCTGCTTGTCCTATCTATTGTGCACAAAATCAAAGTTTGACATCGAAAGACAAGTGTCCTCATGCATTTCAGTTTCCTTTGTTCAACTGTATTGTAATATGTATCACTAGATTTTTGGCTAGCCTAAAAAAATTACAAAAAAAAAAAGATATCCCCTACCTACCGACCCTAATTTTTTCAGGACTGAAACAGGAAACACAACATTTTTTTCCTAGGCCTAAGGTGATCTCTGGTAGAAAGACATGGTCAAGTAACAGGCTGCAGACTTTTAAAGCTTACACTTCTCGTTTCACTAAAAGTCTGATTTACCACATGGTGTTCTTGCTCAATGATGGCATTGTATAAATAGTTTTTTTAACTTGCTTAATGGTGACATTGTGTAAACAATCTTGTTTTATGATGACATTGGGTAAATATTTTTTAGAGATTTTAATTTCAATTGCAATTGTAAACGAGCCTGTCAATTCAGCTTTAGGGCTGCCATCAGAGGCTTGTACATTTGAATAGTTTGAATAAACCAGTCATCATCATCATCAAAGTGTCATTATTGTGATACTAAGTTCTATTCCTTGGCAAACTGTCAATGGATGTACAGATCTAGATGTGCAGGCAGAAATCTACCCGTGCATACTTACATGCATGTATGAATGCTATAAAAAAAACTGGCAAATGGATAAATATGATCATTGTGGTGTCCTGAAGTAGCAAGGAACATAATGTCATTATAGTCATACTTCAAAGTTCTGTTCCTTGACGAACTGTATGCTGCAGTCCATGGATGTACAGATCTAAATGTACAGGCAAAAATCTACCTGTGCATACTTACATGCATGCATGTATGAATGCTATAAAAAAACTGGAAAATTAAAAAAAAGAAGATATATATGATGATTGTGGTGCCCTGAAGTAACAGGGAACAACGTCATTTTTTTCATACTTCAAAGTTCTGTTCCTTGACAAACTGCATGCTGCAGTCCACGGATGTACAGACCTAGATGTGCTGGCAAAAATCTACCTGTGCAAACCTATATAAGCATGCACGTATGCATGCTATAAAAAATCTGGCAAATGGATGAATATGATCATTGTGGAGCCCAAAGTAGCAAGAAATCATTATAGTCATACTTCAAAGTTCTGCTCCTTGATAAACTGCACGCTGCAGTCCATGGATGTACAGACATGCAGGGCGTGGCTGTACAGCTGGTAGTCATCCTCGCTCGTCTGTTCCACATACGCCACCACGGCCTCGTGTGCCGCGGGGCGGGTCGTCTGGAAACTGGGGTCCATGGCCAACAGGGCCAGCGCTGAGGCCAGGCTCTCTGGGAGAATGTCAGCAGCCTAGAAAGTAGGTAAAAAAGATCAAGGTTCCTTAGTTAGACCTTCCCTCTTCTTCATAAAGCTAGGAATCGATCTTTTGACCTCGCAATCCCATGTTTGATATCAGTCTAGGCCATTAACGTCACTTCTTAATAAAGTAACGAGCATGACGTTAATTTCAAACAACAAAGTCAAGGTACGTAATCCTTCAAGCAACTCTTACATAATTTGATTATTTAGTTTCACACTCAAGAAAAACAATACAAATATAACACCGCAAGCAGCTAGCAAAGGATGACATCAGCAACTTACATCATCCTGCTTCATCAAAATGACAGCTTTTTATTGTTATTCCTAGATTTTCTGGGCTACATTTCTAAATATGACTCTTTAGTAAAGGAATGTAAGTTTATCTGTGATGGTAGTCAACGTTATTTAGGCTCTGGGTCATTTCAACTTGAGAAGGATCAGAGGACTGATCGAAAGCTTGTTGGTAAGCGCTTTATTTTGTGCACGGATATATGGTCTTCAAATTTTAACACAATCTTTAGTAAAGGGTGAATGCTAACCTTCTCCAGTGGCACGAATGCCTGCAGCAGATGTGTGGTGAGGACGGCCAGTGCCATGTACACCATCCTGTGGTGGGTGATCTCATTATCAGGGGTTCGGGGTCCCCTGCTCTGCAGGTTGTGGAAGTGTAACACCTCGCCTGTGTTGTCTAGAGCCTCTATTAGCTCTTCAACCTGGAATTGGGAAAGATGTTACTGTAGTGTTCAGATCCACTGACAGTCGCTGAAGTTTAGACCTCCAGGTAATAAGTTCCAAAAAAGAAAACTGCACAAGAACAACTTTGGAGACGTCCCAAGATAAATTCATCAGGATGGCAATTATTCATATAGTAAGGTTCCTTAGGCACAACCAAGAAGTACTTACTTTCAACGTTTGGATGTCTGTCAGACACCATCATTAGGGTAGAATGACTGGAAACTTCTTCTTGCTGCCACTTATAATAAGTTATATACTATACTTATAGATGATGGTGTCTGATAGACATTGAAACGTTGGAAGTAAGTACTCCATGGTTGTGCCTAAAGAACCTTACTATATGAACTTTGGAAACAATCAACACGTCAGACGTTTCAGATAGTATCTACTATATTTTGTCAGTGACACTGGTTTCATACCCTAACTATAAATTGATATGCAAAAGACCTGAAGACAGAGCTTTCTCCCTCACCAGTTCTGCCGCCACAGTGCTCTGGTCCTCCCACACCTGCGGAGTCAGCGCCTCCTCCATTAGCCAGGCAGCCTTCTGCAGCAGGTCCAGCACCTATGGGGGGCAACGTCTTGTGGTTAGGAATGCTGACTTAGAATGAATCAATCTAAAGGTTCTGAGTTCGACTTCCAAGCAGACCCAAATGTTGTACCCTTGGGAAAGGCACCTATTTCCAGATTCAGCACCTGTTGGTCTTGAGGTTAGGGTTGTTGACTTAGAATCTGAAGGTTCGGGGTTCGAATCCGTAGCAGGCCCCAATGTTGTATCCTTGGGAACACCAGGTTTTCTCTCTTGGCACAGGTAAAAATGAGAACCCTAAGCTCTGTAATATCTGTATCTGTATAGCCGGTATGATTGCTCTTTAGCCTAACACAACTTTGCAGGTACGTGGCGCAGCGGCAGCTGGTTATATTACACTGAAAGACAAGTACATAACACTTAACTTTTGCACATAACTGAAAGCGTTCTTTAAACCTACCTAATGAGGATGTTTCCACAATACTTGATGACTCTAGGTGGTCCTTGACAATTCCAGGTGTGAGTGGATCAAACCTTACAGTCAAATCTTATGAAGCTTGTCTTCAGTGTACAAAACTGGTGTGATGTGCCTAAATAATTAGTCACAAGCAAACAAACAAACACCTGCGTGACTGCTGCAGGGTCATGTGACTTGAGCAGGGCCATCCCATTGGTGAGCAGGGTTGTGCAGAACTGCGGGAGGCTGAGCTGGCTGAACTGCAGTGCCAGCATGTCCTCAGGCTCCAGCTCCTCCATGGGATCTGTCACCGCTGATCGCACACTGCTGGCTGTCAGCGAGCGCGATGTGGAAGATCTAGTGAAAGGGGAACAAGTTACGTATTACTAAGCTTTTAAAGGCAGCATACAACATTATGGAATGAAACTCTGAAACAAACTGCTGAACAGAGATGATGCAGTGCAGTAACGGAATTCAAAAGTGGACTACAGGCGCAATTGAAAAAGGACCAATTTTGATATTACAATGTAACAAACTTCTACACGGAGATAGGAACTCATGTATCTAATGTTATTTCTATTTTGTAATTGTGTCGTCTTCAAGTATACCCAGCATGTGGTTACCCAACTTAATCTGAAGCGTGGTGTGCTCCATTTATACCACACTTTCTATTACTGTATGAACTTTACAGACTACATGAACGGTTGAAGTTGACCTGGCTAAACAAATAAAGCGAATATGACTGTTGCTGCATGGATGATGGTGTGTTTATGTCCCCCCTACTGTAAAGGACTACTGTATGAAAAAAGAATGCCTATACACTTACACGTAGGAGTAGAAGGGTAGTCCAGTCCTATCAGATGTTAAACTGTACTGTAAAAGACAACTATGTAACAGTCCCTACGTTGAAGATGGTGTGTTCCTGTCCCTTCCGTCCCCTCTGGGCCTGTCGGGAGTCTCCTCCAGAGCAGACAGCTGGGAGTCGGACTGTGGGGTGGGGCTGCTCATCTCCGTGGAAACGGTGGAGCTGGCCTGGGACAGGTAGTCTGGAATCAACAGGAGTAACAATTAAAGAAACTCCAGGACTTGAATTCAGCAGGTCAGTAACAGAGACATCATGACTGCCATTAACACAGGCAAACACTGCTGGGCAGGACATGAGGCAGCAAGGCTACAGGTGGACAATAAATTAAGTATCAGAGTGGACTCTGAGAGAAAGGAAGAAACAAAGAGGGTGGCTGTGCACAGATTGGACCCAATATGGCCAAGAACTGCAAGAAGCAGAAAGGACAGGAGCAAGTCAAGGAAGGGGTTCCTCCTCAGGAGTGAAGAAACCCTGGCATCATGAAGATGAGCAATTACTCTATACAGGCACATCACACATCACTGTGGAGCTGGTCTGGGACAGGCAGCCTAACATACAGGACAAAAACCAGTTACTCAAAAAGTACCAGTAGGAGGTTTTCAAGCTCATTACATATAACAGTGGAGATGGCCTCCAGTGCTTAAAAAGGCCATGCTGGAGGTTGATACCTTGTCTGGGGCAATAGAGAGCCGGGTCCTGGTAAAAGGCCAGTCTGGTCTGGAGGTGGACACAAAGGTTCCGCAGGCACAGCACTGCACCCTGGGAAGGGTTGTGGCCTCCATCAGCTGTGACCTTCAGTAAGGACACCAGAGTCTGGAAAGGCAGATGTTTAAATTCAGTTAGTAACTCTAAATCTTAATCTTAAAATGTTGGTGGGTGGGGGATTTTAGGGTGACCTCTCCAGACATCATGGTCCAAAAATGGGTTTGAATTACATTGATTGTGCATGTATTTCCATGACAACTTTTGTTTGAAAATCTCCTCTGCAGGATGTACTGTACTGTTGACTTGACTTGACTTTATTCAGATCCACTTTTAGCTATTACAACAATGTCAAACATTTTGTTGCCAGCTATTCTTCCAGTGGTCTACATAAAATACATTAATACACGCACAACATTACATGAATACAAAACATAATATGTACAATGCAAACTATACAACTGAGAGAAAAACAAGTTCATTTAGTAACTGTGTTCCAGTGGCAAGCCATACGGTAAAGGAAGCGCTTCCTTTCTGCATTGGTCCTAGGTTTTGACAGTTTGATGCAGTTTGTTGTTGTTGACCGTGTTTGGTACCGACTGTTGGTTGACTGGAATGTGAGTTGGGTGTAAAGTGGTTTTGGTAGTCCTGTGTTCACTATCTTGCAGAATGTAGCATAACTTCTTTGTTGTATTCTCTCCTTTACTGGTGACCAACCCAAGATGTGTAACCTTGTTGCACTGTCCGTCTTGTTATCACATCCAAGGGCAAACCTTGCTGCTCTGTTTTGTACCACTTGGAGACGTTTGATGTTCTTGGCTGTTGTGTTTCCCCACACTGGAGAACAATAATCCAAGTGAGAGAGTACCAGGGTTTGTGCCAGGTCTTTCCTTATCCTAGGAGGTAGTTTGTTTCTTATCCTGTTCAGTTGACACATACTTGAGTTACACTTCTTCACTATGTTAGTGATGTGAACGTCCCAAGTCAGGTACTGATCTACATGCACTCCTAGTAGCTTTGCGGATGGGACCTGCTCTAACTGCTGTCCCCTGAGCTCTAGTTGTAGTGGTGGAGCCTTCCCTGTTCGCTTGACTGTTCCTACTAGCAGAGATTTTGTTTTGCCATTGTTCAATTTAAGCAAGTTGTGATCAGACCATTTTGCAACATTCTCTAGATCGGCCTCTGTTTTTGTCCTGATGTTGCTTACTGTACGCCCTGGTGTTTGCACCGTGCTGTCATCTGCGTATTGGTCAAGTTCACCATTTTCCGTGACAGTTGCCATGTCATTCACGTAGATGTTGTATAACTGAGGTCCAAGACAGCTTCCCTGTGGGACGCCACACTGTAAGGTTCGCACTTTGCTGTGGGAGCCATTCATGTATACATGCCATGGCCGATTTGACAGGTATGACTGTATCCAGCCGATGGTCTCCTCAGAGAAACCGCACAATACAAGCTTGTCCAACAGAAGACCATGATCTACGAGATCGAAGGCTGCACTATAGTCCAGCAAAACAACAGCCGTCATCATGCCATTGTCCATGTTGTGTAGCCATTCGTCAGTCATCTTAAGGAGCACTGTTTCGGTGGAGTGGAATCTCTTGTAGGCATGCTGTGCCTCCGACTGAAGACCAGACTGGGAAAGGAAGGATACTATCTGCTCACTTGCTAGTATCTCACACACTTTTCCGCAAGCTGGAAGAAGACTTACTGGGCGTGAGTTTGCTCCTGACAGAGGTTTACTAGTATCCTTGGGGATAGGAACTGTTGTATTGTGAAAATAAAAACTTTTGCAGTGGTTTCATTTTTGCGTTATTCAATGTGAACTCTCAACTGCAAATTCATGACACCTAAAATATGCAATTCCAACGACGTACGTACATGTAATATTGGTCTATAGTGACTAACTGTCCAAATAGACAAAAATATTTTCTGGTCCCGAGTGGTCTTCTTGGGCAGCTTTGACTGTATATCAAAGGAGAGTTATAGAAGTCACTAACTGTTCATTACACACATTTTGAGAACTGACACTGTGGTACCTTGACTATGGCGGGCCTCTGTAGAAAGGTTTCTGCAGGAAAGTCGTAGAACACCACGTTACTGAGGAACTCACAGGAGCTGGTCACAAGCTGGGGGTTTCCGCTGTTCAGGGACCTGATGGATGGGAAATGCTTATCATGTTAATTAATGCAATTGATTATTCATATTAAGTTTTGATTAATTAATATGCTTGGAGTACCGCTCTTTCATAACAGTCTTTGACAAATAACACAAAAATGAAAGTGGTGACTAACTAAGCTACCGATATTACGTAATACAAGCAGCTCTAATAGATTAAGAGTTATCTAAACTGTCAGGATACAGCTTATGGTCTCATAACACATCAACCACAACTGGAGTAAAACCCATTCTTATTCTCTGAGCTATATGTATGTCTGAAAGTATCCAAACAGTATCTAAAAGTATCGAACAGTATCCTTAATTAAGGCCCTCCCTCTGTCTACTGCCAGACCTACTTCTTATAGGCTGTATAATGTCCCCACAGGTGACTTCGTCACATAAATCTAATCTCCAAGCAGATCCACGGTGGCGTAATATAGTATCAAACCCACAGTGTGCCCATTTGACTCCCTTTGGCCGGCTATACTCCTTGGCCAGCTTTGATACTATCTTATGGCACCGTAGGATCTGTTTGGAGATTAACATAAATGGTGACCTGACCTGTTGGTGGCAGCTAAGACATGTCTGTCTGTGGGGGTGAGAGCCAGCCAGGGGAAGGTGGAGAACTTCAGACAGGTGGGGGCCGGCAGGCCTGCTGGGGGGACAAGGGACATGTTTACTAAAAAAAATCAGGATCTGATATTATTAATACATGCTAATGTCATGACAAAAAGACAATGTAATGTGGAGGTATGTGACTGAATAATGACATCAATAAAAAAAATAAATAAAACTTATTGTAGCAAATGGTTCATCGGGCAGTGCTCATCTCTGTTTCTGTAGCCCTGGGCCACACATGTTTGTGCAATCACTACAGCAGGAGGCTAGTCCACTGGTAGTGAAGCGTGTTTAGCTTCCATACCCTTCCTCTTAGTAGAGAAAGAATTATGTACCATTTTTAGAGTCTTTGGTATGACCCGGCTACAGCATCCAGTCTTCCTTGGTGGTCTCCCATCCAAGTTAACTGTCCAGACCGCACGTTGCTCAACTTCCGAGACTGAGGGATCGGTTGTGTCAACGCGTCTTACATTACTCAGTCTACTTGCTAACTGAGTACAACCGAAGAAAACCCACCAGTCGCCACACCCTGCTCCTCCTGTTCCTGTTCCAGGTTTGCGATGAGAGTTGCTGTGCTGCCGCTGTCCCTGCGGAAGTACCCGACTTTGGGCTCCATGTACAGCAGCTGTCCTGGATGCTGCCCTGTCTGGCTGGTCAGGCTGCTGTTCTGCTGAGACATCAGCGAGTCTGACGCTGCTGTCAGCTGTTTGGGATCTGTGTCTTCTTGCATGGCCGGAATAGCTGATTCTACAGGACACAATAACATCGAATCCAAAACTCTATGACAAAGAAATGCGAGGGTTCAAAAGGTTTTTCTGCATACCTGCACCTAATTTTGCAGGACAACTTTCATAAACCTATTGAACCTTAGTTTACTTGTGTCAATCTACATTCTTTCAGAATGACCCGTTCCCTCCAGAGCTGACCAGCACCAGTGTGTACTTATTATGTGCAGTGAAACTACTACAAGTGACCACCTCTACATAAAGACCGCCTGGCCAATGAGACCGCTCTTTGGTGGTCCCTCAGATAACATAAACATTAAGAATCCTGTCTATAGTGCCCACCTGTCCACATAGACCAGATATTTTTGGTCCCCTGAGTGGTCTTCTTGGGCAGTTTTGACAGAGTACCAACCCGTTAAGAGTGGCCCTTTGCTGGTTGACACTAAAGTAAAGGTTGCTACTTACCTGTAAGGAGTGGAGAAGTAAACTTTGTTATCCTGTGCTGATAGATACATTCCCTGCTGTGCTCCTCAGGCCCAGAAGGGGGCAGCATCAGCAGCTGGTTCAGGATCTTGTCTGTGATTGGTTGGAGCTCCGTTGGAACATCCTTCCTCAGCTGGGACAGGAACGCGACCGCGCCGAGGGAGACCAGGATTTCTACTGCTGAGGAGTGCTGGGAAGAGACATTGGATAATGGGTATTGATTAAGCAAACAGAAACTAATAAGACAACAATTACCTGCCAATGTTTTGATGGTCCTTCTGCTACCCTCCTCTGATGGCAATAGTGCTACTTTATACTGATAGCTGGTGATGCAGTGGCATGGCTCGAAATTCATCTTTAGGATTAGGTGCACTAGTGCAGCCAACCTAGAAAATTGGGTGCACCAAAAATTGTTTGGGGGCACCACATAGAATAAAGTAGAATGCCAGGAAGACCTAATTCAGCACAGGTAGTACAAATGTACATGCTTGAGCATTGTCATGCCGGTACTGACATCTGGGAATTGTAAGGCCGAATTTTCCTGACCCTGAGATCATGACGATGTAGTTGCAAAGATCAGCAAAGTTACTTTGTTATCTTTTCAGGATTAAACCTACCTAAATATTTGGGTGCCCTGTGGTACATCTCATTCTCAATAAATCTAGCACTAACCTGTGCGAGCCTGTGCAGCAGCCCCAGCACCTCCTCCTGCAGCGGGCAGGAGTGGAAGTTGAACCACTCCAGCAGGCGGATCAGCAGGGGGCGCTGCTGCACCAGGTCGGCCTCGCACACCACCCCGTGCTCCAGCTTGCTCAGGATGTTCAGCAGCGACCGCACACGGATCTCCTCAAGGTCATGCCCTGGGATGGAGAGGAAAGTTGTGAAACTTGTAAAAGTCTTATGATCTCTTTTGCATATTCAAGCACACATGAGTGGCGGGTAGCAACCTTTGGAAGCGGACTAAAGCAAACAAGGCTGGACTCCAGGCTACTACCTGGGAAAGCAAAAATATTTTTTTTATGAGGTTTTCCATACGGATCTCCTCATCAAGGTTGTGCCCTGGGAAAAGAGAGGGAACTTTCATGCAAATTCAAAAGCATTACAGCAAGATTTGATGAGCACATGAAAGACCATCTGGTTGTCTACAACTACAGGGCACTGGATCATCCTCTAAAACCGACAATGTCAGTTTTTATCCTGAATTGAAGAGTAGCCCAAACTGGAGTCGACACACCTAGTCATACCCGGCTGAAATGACTTTACTAGTACCAAGGAGGTTGTGATATAACCTCCTTGCTAGTACTCTACTCTACTCTACTAAAAGCTAAAGCCCTCTCGCACATTTGTGTATGCATGACCACGCAACAGGAGTTCTGGGTAATATATGGCAAAGGTGAAGGTCCCTGACTGTAAATGTTAAGCCATTTCACAGGTGCCATTATTTTATTGTCTGTAAATTGTTATGCAAATTGAAACAATGGGAGAGACCGTTTACCCTCGCCTTTGACATATTACTGAGAATCCCTGTTGCCCACGCATGCGTACTAGTACTCAAATGTCCGAAAAGGCTTTTTGTGCTTACAGTTACATAAGTCATAAGAACACAAACTTTAACTACTAAAACATGAAATTTGAATTTAAAATTCCATCAAGTAAGACAGCTTGGTATCTTTAACTTATATACATTGTGTTTGTAGCATATTCAGCAATAGAGGTGACATCCAGCGAATTTGAATACCCCGTCTGATAGCGGAGTATATGTAGGCAAGAAGGTTTTGATGTAAAACGCAAGGCGGTAGTACGCAAGGGGGAGGGGGGCTTACTGCCAAAAACAATATAATTCAGCCACTTACCGAGCTTATTCAGCAGTGGTGTCAGATTTATGTCATCTTTGTTGGATCCCATGTTTTCCAGCAACCACACTACCCAGCGATAATTCTATGCACAGTCATAATAAAGCAAACACCATGCACTGGTCGACGAAAGGTTCTTCGTTTTTCAAAGATTCCGCCATTTTGGTACTCTCGTTCCCACGTCAGAATGGCTTGTGCGGTTGTGCAGTCTTCATTGTCTTGTCCATTTAAATGCTTTCATCAACTGAGATACAGAAATAATCATAAGTGGTGCAAATTTCCTATAGTTAAATGGTTAGCTGGACTAGCTGAGCCTTTTGCTCCCAAGACGCGTAAAATGCCCTGGGTTCAAGAGCGACAAAGACGTCATTTGGAAGCGTCCACTACATTATAGGGGTGCCTACCTGCCGGCTGCCCCGCCTCTCACTTCGATACTTTCTCCATCCACTGTGACAGGTCAGCGCGCGTTTCTGCGTGCGAGACAAGAGATCGGCTCTCCCCGATCGTGAGATATCTATCAAGTTTCACCGACAACTTAAAGTCTTAACCAATCCACTGGATGTCATTTTGAGCACTGATCTGGCTGTCAAAATACCAGGTCTATGACATCATGCCCCCCTCCCCCTTCCGTCTTCTGACAACAACTTGTATAACGTCATAGTGTACTTTAGACCGATGACTTAATGATTACATTGCCAAAGGGAGAATACGCTGGTACTGCTCGCGAACGTTACAGGGTAAGGATATTCCCCAAATAACGTATTATAGGACTTAACTGATTGATGACCGTTTGCAACGACGATTTGATTTTTGACGTTTCCAGGTTTGAGGACTGTGTTTAAAAATCATGCATGGTTGTTCCCTAAAAACGGTCGTTTATACTTATGAGTGCTTCAATTCAAGTTTATTTGTTATACACCACTTTTCTTAACAAGTTTCAAAAGTGAAGGTAAGCTGTCAAGAAAAGGCAACGTTATAACGCTAGTTCACCTTTATTCACGGGGTAACCTTTATCCGTTGTATTTAACACCAGGGTATTTCAGGATATCAAGTCTAAATATTGAAAATAAATGCAATTAGAAACTACCGTCCATCAACGTGATATCCCTAAGTATCCTGTTTTTAGGTACAACGGATATAGGTTACCCTGCGAATAACGGTGAACTAGCATTACCCCCTACATGACCTTGCTTGGAATTTTAAAAATAACTACTCTACTCTAACTCTAAACAACTCTTGACTCTTGTTTGTTTTTCCCAAATCTCTGTACATCCAGGTGCAAAAGTGTCGAGAAGGACAAAATCATGGAGGACAAGTCGTGGGAAAACATCACGGACCACATCATTATCCACATCCTCTCCTACCTGCCTGTCCACCACCGGCACAACGCCGGCGCCGCCTGTCGCTCCTGGAACCGGGCATTCAACTCTCCGCTGCTCTGGCGCCACGTTAGAGCCACCTTCCACTCGGAGAAGGACGTCCGCTGGCTGGGGTGTCTCCAGCGGTACGGGACCCACTTCAGGACTGTGCACATCGACTGCAACCAGGAGGACGTCGTCAACAGGAGGATCACCTGCGACTTCATCAACGAGCTGGCGCGCCTCCCGGAAAGGCGACTTAAACGGTTCATCGTCGTCTTCTCCGGAATGAACCCGTACTTCTATGCAGGTCAGGAGATGCATGAGGCCATCGAGGATCTATTCGGCCCCCCTCCCACCAAATGTAACGTCATCTCAACCCTAGAACACGTGGATCTAGGGAAGCTGTCTATCGCCTACTCGGACAAACTTTTCCTCCCTCTTGCAGAGAACAATCCCAACCTGAGGTTCCTCAACATTCAGAATGCTTCTCTGGTCTGTAAGGTGTCTTCAGATTGTCTTCTTAAGATCATCACGACCTGTACCAAACTTGTGGACCTGAGAGTTCACTATTACAGCCTGTCTGAGGAGGTACTCACAGCTCTTGCAGATAAAGAGCGGACTCCTCTGCAGCACCTCTCTGTATGTTGCCAAAAGGACGACAAGATGGGTTTCGCCAAGGTGTGGGAATCTGAGTTCTGGAAAGCGCTGACGGAGCACAACCGCGCCCTCCGCGTGTCGCTGATCTTCGGCGACTACTGTCCGACGTTGCGGATCCCCAAACTCCTGAAGCCTGAGATCCCGGTGTCTGTGCTCCGTGTGGAGAACTGGCATCCACTGCTGTACCTGGTGAGGTTCTGCTGCGAACACTACTACAGGACAATCGAGGTCCTGGTGCTACACACTCACACCAGCCCCCAGCTGGACCAGTCCCTTCTGGAGTTGGTCACCAAGAGCCCCCGGCTGAGAGAACTCCACGTCTACTGTGTGCTAGCGAAGGACACGGTCTCCGAGATCCTGAAAATCCGCCCTGGTCTGCAGCGCATCACGCTCAAGTCGGAGAAAGAACCTTTCCCCTGGGAGCCCGAAGAGTTGTAGATGTAGTAGTTTGTGTTACAACAACAAAAAATTGTAACTGTAGTTCATCTACAATGAATGCAGAATGCCTCATGCCATGGTTCATTAAATTGTATTACATTTCATATAAGCCCTGGGCATAGATCCTTTGTAATCATATAAATGTAACTTACATGAACAGAAAATCCATTCACCTTTAAAGATTATAAGATTACAAAACCCCAAACAAAGACCAATTTGTGCAATAGCTAGACATCAACATTTCTTAACCTGTAAAAACAGATAATGAACTAGATGATGAGTGTGTTAGATATGCTACAAAGCAGTTTTAAACTTTAAATGAAAGAAATGATGTGTCAAAAGATTATGGTTTGTTTGCGAGGTTTGTAATTTATCATGAATTGACTGTGCTTGAGATGTGATTGAAAAGAGCTTTATCGAAGGTTGTTTTGTAACAAAAATGATTTTGAAATCATGAATTTATTTTATGTATGTAAACGTGTATACATAACTATAAAAAGTATCGGCCACTTTACAACTATTAACTTGAAATTATGGTGTTATCTACCATATATCATTTTACCTTGATGAACTGAATCATTTTAGAATGTAATTGTATGTCAATTCTCTGGCTTAAGAAATGCTTCATTGTATATCGTTATGATCTTGGTTGATGAAAGTTTTAAAACCAAAAAAATTTTTTATCCTAAGAAATCATACTTTTATTGCTATCTATGTAATACATACATTTACATGTAACTACAAATAATATAGACCTCTTGAAATTATGATGTTATCATTTTAGTACATGTATATATATATAGAAAAAAAAGACACATTGTGATCTTGGTTTGAAATAGCTGTCTCATATGACAATATAAGCCCTATTTGCTTTTGAAACAGTATGTGTGTGATACACAACATGTAAGCTGTCTTACATGTGTATAAAAGTTATTTTTTATTTCTATCTTATGTACTTGTCAAAGTATCCTGCCCTTTTCAAATTCCATTTGTATTGTCTCTGCTTTTGTCAGCTGGGCTAGCCCTTTGTAATAGCCACAGGCTCGTTGGGCAGCCCTGGCTGTGTGTGCTGAACAGCCAAACCAATAAATAGAATAAATACACAACATCGTCTTGCATATCTTGATATGTCTACCTTTATTAGCGATTAAAAAAGCTTGTACAACAGGACAGCTAAGTACGCTGCGTGACAGCCACAGTACAAAGCCTTGATTAAGCACAGACACAGACAGCTTCATATTGGCAGAATCATTGGGGCAGCATCGCGGACACGGGACTCCAGATGGCTCACAGTCTTTCTGTCATTGGTCCAAGACAGACAAGCAATCTCATTGTGGCGTTGCTACTGCAGTATAAAGATCATCTCCAAGCAGATCTTACAGTAGCATAAGATTTGTGTAGTATCAAAAGCTGGCAGAGGAGTGAAGCCAGCCTTGGAGAGTGTATGCTCCTGTGCCCGTCTGACTCCCGTTGGCTGCTATACTTCTTTGCCAGCTTTGGTACTATCTTATGGCACCGTAGGATCTGCTTGGAGACTAGTATAAAGACACTGTGTGTATTTGGAGTCTCACTCTGACTCTCACACACACACAGACTGTATGGTGACTTTTGCTGAATTTGGTGTTAACTGGGTCCCATGTCCTAAATACATGAAATATTTCAAGATTCGATCATTTTACATGAACTGTACTTCAGCCGGCGAGCTGGGCAAAGATGTTAGTTACATGCCCTATTTCCAATTTCAAAAAAAGTCATAGAACCTATAAATTTTGCCCCTTCCTCTGCATAAATATAGTGTTTCTTGATAGCAAAGCCAGCACAGCATTCACATCACTTCTTATTGAACATTAAAAGCATTTCTATCATACCCTCATTTCAGGTTGACCACTTAGCACTGCCTAGTGAATACATTATAGCATTTGACCACCTGTATAAACAAAATAAATCATGCGCAGATGGCAACAAGACTTCTTTGGCTGAGACACCAGAAACATTTTGGCCTATCTATATATATACATTTCAGCTGCTAGCTTTTTAACCATTCCATGACACAGTGCCTACGATGGTGTTATATCTGAGCGACATTTTGTGTATGTGGGCAGAGACTGCGATCTGGCAGAATCACTGATTCTATTAGTAGAGATGCTGATTGTCTGATGATCAGGATGTTCTCCCCTTTGTAAATTAGAAACTTCATGTAGATTGATTCAAAGTGTCATGAATCGATCGAAGTTGAAAAGTTTTGCCCCTCTGATCAGGTTCTCTACTAGAGCAAAACCAGCATTTCTGTCAGACTGCTACAAATATGCCTCTACCCTGGCCGGAAATGTCATGTCACAACTACCTCATACTAGTCATAGTACTACAGTAATCAATAAAAAAGGTCAATACCAATACAGATTGTGGTATCTACCTGACTTCTTGCATTGCTGGTAAAATAGTGGGAACTGGCAAAACATGGTAAATAATTTGCCAGGGGAGTTAGCTGGCCAAGGGGTTACACATGGGCCACCCAGAGCCCAAGCCTATCTACTTTTTTTCCCACAGCAACTCAGAGGAGTCTGGTAGACTAAAACAATTCAGATCACATGTCTACATTAGTTGGTATGTCATTTCAAAGAAAAAAGTGTACAAAAAATGATATGACTCCACAATATCACACATCTATGACTGTACAGTAAGTATCCCATGCACAGAGCAGCTAGGCAAGTGTTACCGTCTCAGCACCGACTAGGAACATCCTTACACATTACTACTGATACTTCCAGATCTAAGGATGGCATACCAAAGCAGCGGCCCGTGTAATGATTAAGTCCCTAATTATTTAAGTCTTTACATGTAATTTGGTCGTTAATCAATGATTTGATGAGAGGAACACATTACATTAAATAGCAAGTCCATTACAAATGCACGAAGGCAATTTCAAGCATTTGAGCTACAAAACTGCAATAGTGCAATAGCATGTCTGCAACACACCACAGTGTAGTATTTGCTGATTGCGAGCTGTGTTCTCAAGTTACAAAATTTGAAAAAGCATTGTAGGCATCAAAATTTACCAGTTCAAAAAGAGAGAGATCTTTGGCTCTATCTATAAAATGTACAAAGTATAGCGGTGCTCTCAAATATTTGTCTTAACTTACAGTCAATAACTGGTAACATGATACATTATTTTTAAGTTGAGACACGGCTCAATCACACAACTGAAAGTAACAAATCAGCAACAAGAAAACATCAGATAGAACTTACACCTTACTGGGAAGCTACAAACACTGGCCATTGTAGTTTGCACACACAAAAAGCACAGCACAGAGTACTACTAGCCTCCGAGGCTACACAGATAGACCATAGAATGATAGATGTACATCTCCCCACACACTTCGCTGTCCATACAACTGCAGGTCTTACAAGTCTGCTTGACGTGTTAGATGGTACGTGTACCTTTTTTAAAGGAAAATTAAGACAGGCAATGCTAAGCACAAATGTAACACAATCATTAAGTATGTCGGTTCACTTCTTTAACTTAGAAAAATTTCTTTCTGGACAAATTTTTGGCAGATAACATAACATAAAATACATTTATATGACAAAAGACACACAGTACGTCTGTCCGTCAAGATTTGTGATATGCCTACGGGACACTAAAATGTCAAACTCTGACGCCCCCAAACCCTTTTGTCTTTGCCCAACAACTGTATTGGTTAGTTCTACCTTTCTTGATAACCTTTCAATCAGGAAAAACCACCTTGCACAGTTTTGCCTTCATCCTGTTTTTTGTTATGACTTGTGCTGAAGATGATATTCTTGATTGGAAAATCATTATATCTACTGACAGCTTATTTGATGGGCAAATTTTATCACAGTTTGACAAATCAGGTCTGTTTTGGACTTGGACTAGCACATACACGTATGTCCTTGATAAAAAATACAGAAACTCTTTGGATATTTCTCATCAACTTAATAACTGATATAGTAAACAAGGTAAACCATTAAATCTAAATGATAATGAATATTTACACAGCTCCAAACATATCCAAAGAAATGTGGTGTTAATTAAATGATCCATAATCGCAGCTGCCCGAGAAGATCATATGTTTTTAGCACTCTTTGATTTGACTTTCAACAATGCATCAGTAAGATTTATCCCAAGCCACACATCATCAAACACTATACAAACATTAGGTACACTTGAATAATAAGAAAAAAAAGTACTTATGTGCAAAAGTACAGCCCCGCCTTACCATTGCTGATCTCCAAACAGTGCCTGGCCTTTGCTTTGAAGGTCTTTATATGTTTATCTTGGGGTCTACTTTTTTCCCCTCCCCCCGACATATAAAAAGCCTTAAAAACACATGTGAAACACCGAGCGAGACACTGCTTCTGCTTGGAGACTTATAATTGTTGTTTAGCTTTCATTATGTTGCAGATGAGGACAGGATGAGATGCCCAAGTCTTAGCTTTTCATGACCAGTGAGCCTGGCATCTACAAATGTGTCTGACTAGCTGAATCAACCTGCCATGAGAAGCCTCAAGAAACCCATTTCACTTTTGGACCACCGCTTCTTCTTCACAGACGCGTTTGTAACTTAAACTGGTGGATAACTGCAGTACAGTGTACATTATGCAATACTGTTTTGTTGCACATCGAAATAATGTTACGTCAAATGACCTAAGATAAACAGATGCAGTTGTAACTTAAACTAGTGGACTAGTACCACAGTACAATGTGCATTATGCAATACTGTTACATCAAATGTCTTATGATAAACAGAGGTATCTCAGAACTAATGACGGGAGAAGTTTCAAGCTTGGGCCACCTTTGAAAGGTAGCCTGGACAGGGCTGGAACTGTAAAATGCCCGTGGGAGGTGCAAGCCTGGCTCGACATTTTCAGGCATTTCTTGGTGACGGACAAGATTTAACTTACTGCAGTTTAACTTATAGCAGCCTGCTTCTAGTTTTACATGGACTCACTTTGGCTTCCCACGATCCTCTGTGCAACCCCCAGAAGACTGTGGATCATTCGTCTACATTTGGCTAGCCTTACAATCAGAGATATAACTTATACAAGAACAACACGTCACAGCTTTCATCCTTTTCACATAGGTATAAAGGGCATCAAAAAATGTCTCAGTAAATTTTCGTCATGCGCCCTCCTCGTATACCAGGCCTGGGGGTTCAAGCACAGAGGACCGCGGGACGACCTTGAAGTTTAGAATGTAGCGCCCCCCTCCCCCTGTGCTAGCTCTCCTCCTCGGGATAGTCCACATCCATGGGCTGTAGATCCACCGTGATGTTGACGTATAAGGGGTGCACGGTGATGAGGGGGTCGTACACGATGTTGTTCAGACCGTCCAAGAAGTTCCTTGTTTTGGACTGCTTCAGAAGGCCCCACCTTAGAAGAGGAATGAATATAAGATGTCAACTTGTTGTTTGGTTTGTTATGATACGGATCTCAATTAGTGACTGATATGTATGTTAGTACTCAGATCGGTGACATGGCACGTTTTGAAATTTTTGGAAATATTTGAAGCCACTTATCATGCCCACACCCTAACTCACCTTCCCAGGAACTGTGCCTCCCCTCTGTGATGATGGGGGATGGACTTGTACTTCCCTACATCTCCAGGGGGTCGGGACACCTCGTATCCAGCATTTGCAACTCTGGGGACAAAGTCGGCAAATGGAGGTAAACAGAAAATACATTCCAAAAGCTGGTAGCGTGCCAAGATAAGGGTACGTTTTATGATGGATAGACCATTACCAAATCTTCTGTCCCAACCACTCACACACACACCTTCACTATTCAGTTTATCGTCTGTTGTTCTTGTTTCATGTTAGGGTTAGATGTGCCAGGGGACTGCCAGCACATATATCATATATATACACACAATCATATATACAAGATATCATGTCATGATGGGTAACACATGTGGGTAACACACTGTGTAGTTGTTGAGGTGTAAGTCTTTCCGACGATGTCAATCAATGTATACATCTTCCGTGAAATACAAGATGTTCACATCTAAGTAAATTCAAAACTTCTTACCTTGCCCAGAGGTCATCGTCCTCCCCTCCCCAGCCCCAGAATGCATTGGGAAAGCCGTTAATTTTCTTGAACTGCTCTGTGGTCAGCCCGCTAACGCCTCCGAAGAACTCGTCATAAGGTAGTCTGGTGGGATAAAATAATAAAAGACATGGTCATTACAAGACTAGTACAATATGAAAAACGATTTGGTCCTCAATATCTTAAAACAGCATCAAGTTCATTCTACCATTAAAATTAGGTACAATTATCAAAATTAAGTACCGACAGAAACATTTCTTCCTCTGTTACGCTCAAAGTGTAATGCTTGGGACAAAGCTTAATTAAAAATGGATAGTGTAATGCAGCTTTGCTGTCGCTAGCTTTATTAGAATAGCCCTTACCCTTTTCATAAGTGTGTTCGCTTCTTTTATGTTCAGAGGACTGATGCCTGAGGCTAATGCCTGAAGCCCCCTCATACACTGTTAACTTTACCATCTACCACTAATTACCATCAGAAATGATACAACACCGTCTCCTACCTGTACATGTACTTGTCCAGCTTGACTGCGAAGTGTCTGGGCATCTGTCCACAGCCGTAGTAGTTTCTGTTGTTCTCAGGAATGTGGTCCACGTCCTGGAAGACGAAGCAGTCCCAGGGGTAGCGCTTCATGGCTTCCTTGAACCCCACGTTGAAAAGCATCGCTCTGTTGAACGGGTTGGTCCCAGCCTGAGGGGAGGGAAGAGGGAAACAGAGTTAGTCTGCTCTTTTATGTCATACCTAGGCCGCGATAATGTTTGATACGGATGTTCCAGACCGGATGAAAATCAAGGACAGTAGTCAAAATGTCATCACAAAGTTTACAGATAATTAAATACCTTTGGTTGTGTAGCTTAGAAAACAGGGTATAGTGCTCTTTGTATAAAGTGATGATGTATAAGGGAGAAGGGACAAGGGAGAAGCATTTTAAGCAGCAATACACCCCATCAAATGATTTTGCTCGTTGCACTATATATATATTGACATCCTACTTCTTAGCTTTTTCGCAAAATTATAACATATTGCAATGCATCAGTCTTGTCGTGTTCAAAACAAAACTTGAGGTTTCTAATACAAAACCTCAACAACAAGGGGACTTGGGTGGGTAAAGAAAATTCAGGTACTGTACAGGTACGGTCCACTGATTTTTATCAGGCTCGTTTTTCCGGACCGTTCCAACAAGGAAAACTGATTTTGTACTGGTACCCACCCCTACAATGTGCTGTTGAACTATATTGTTCTATTTTCTCTGTAGCAGTAGGACAGAAATTGTCTCCTTACTTGCTCTATGAAGTAGAAGCCGAACTCCAGTTTCTGTCGGCGCAGCATTGGAATGAGGTGGCGATACAGGATGGGGATGTGCTCCTCTCTGTTCCGATACGGGACTAAGATCGCAACCTGACAGGACGCAAACATCACTCAGTAAAAGAGATATATCATTACGTGTAAAAAAAACTGACATAGTTACATGTAATCTGAAACATTTCCAAAGATTGCAGTTTAAAACCTTTAATCACTTGCTTTCCATACACATACAGCCAATGTACTTGGTCTTATCGATTAAAAAGTCTGTATGAAAAGCATTTCTTGAAACTTGGTGAAATGATTTGGAATTTTGGGCAACTAAAATTTGGTTTGGGTCAGCGGAAATGAAAACATACTAGCCACAGTTCACTTGTCCAAACAGGACATTATGCACCATGAATTACCGTTCATTCCTGCGAGTTGCAAGTGTTAGAGAGAGCAGGGCTCGAAATTCATTTTTGAAATTAGGTGCACTCAAGTGCGTGCACCCAGCCTAAAAAATTGGGTGCACCAGAAAAGTTGCAACCACCAAAAAAATTGGGTGCCAAGCTCCAATTTTAGGTGCACCAAGGTGCACATGCACCCAGTATTTTGAGGCCTGCATAGTCATACAAAACTCGTCCTCCCACCTTGTATTTAGCTTTACAATCTGTCGGTGTCCAGTGCCCCCCAGGCTTGATGGGTCCTTCCTGGAGAATTTCATTCATGACTGTGGTCAGGTTTACCTCTGTCATGTTCACCTCGATCTCTCCCGCTGGAACATAAAACATACAATGTAATATTACTATTTGATTATACTGGGGTCCCTGACACAGGGTAGGCAGCAGTCGGCTAGTCATCACACCACGCTTCCATGTGACTCTGTCCAGTGGGCTCACCCTTGTTAGACCGCACACCTTGTCTCCCCTAACATATTCCAACCAGGTCTCTCCGACATCTGTTGCCTGACAATTTCAATTTGGTGATGGTATTGATGCAGTCACTAGATCTTTCAACATTAAAAAAAAGTCATACGTCACCACGAAAAGCCAACATTTCCTGATTACATACTGGTATTATTCAATAGACAAAGACCTTTGTGCAAAATACAAACCCTTTGATGTTGTTCATCAAATCTTAAAAATCATACTTCTGAATCTTGATTCCTACCATTGGGTAATAAAATTAATTTCTGCTCATGTCATAGTAAACACGGCAGCTTATTTAGAGCCTGGTATCACAATTCACGAAAAACATTAAATTTTCTTTTATAAGCAGGAAAGCAAACATAAGAAACCTTGCAGTTGTACATACTATACAATGGTTATGCACAGTTTGTTGATCAAAAGAGCTTTTTTGCAAGTCTCCATGTCAGGCTCTGAACAGGCAGAGAATTCCGGATTTTGAATTCTGTTACTGTACTGCATCGTAGGAGGGATTTTGAGCAGATATATAATTCAGCCAACTACAACCTACAGAGACACGGAGCTGAAAACTGGGTTTAGTGCAAACCTAATTCTGGAACATGACGTCAAAGCAACAGCTTATAGCATCAAATAGAAAGAGGGTCACTGGCCTTTGTGCCATTCTGCATTTGACAATTCATACCCTCTTCATCATTTATTATGCAGCAATTGCTCTATTATGCTTCTATAGTGGCCGAAAATATCTTGCTATTTGGTTGAATCAGATTTTTTCAACTGATAATTGAAACAGATAATTCTGTTGGTCAATCTGTATGTGTAATGTAATAAAATGTAACATCTAATTTGTTGATGGGAGTCTTGTGTATTTGTTATAGAAAAGGAATCTTTGTATTGCTAAAGTGTGTAAACATACAGAAAGGGCTTTCTAATATTCATGTATTGATAAGTCTGTTTTTATCAAGGTCAGGAACATGAAGGCACCCTTTTAAAATTAAAAAAACAAAACAAAAAACAGATATTATTGTATATCATTTTAAAGATAATATGTAATGTATAATAAGTTATAACTTTGCAAAGACAAGGACAGAAAATTACACATTTCTGAAGTCATTTTCCGATTTTCAGGATATCAATTATGAGGAAAATCAATAAAAAAAGCAATACTCACTCATCGATGGTAATCTCTCTGGACAGAGCTCATTCTCATGCAGCACCAGGTTGGGGGGTGCGAATGTGGTGCTCACTTCGTTCCACCTGGACAGGTTTCTCTTGTACTCTTCCAGCAGATATTCTGTAAGGTTACACAAGGTCAACTGATGCTGAATACTGTAAATGCAAAAACTTTCGCGGTGGTTTAATGTTTGTGGTTTTCACAGTGGCCACTTCAACGCAAACTTAAAACCACCGCGAACATTTTTCCATGGCAGTAAGAGACTACAGTGCATGGTGCTGCCGCGAAATTAAAAGTAAAACCACAGCGAAAAGTCATTTTTCCCGCTACCGCGAAATTAAATCCCCGCGAACTTAAATGCATTTTCAGTACTTTGCTAGAGCTTCTCTTAGAAAGGTATTCAGCGGTAAATTCTGCAGAGAAAGCTTGAGATACGCATCAGTGCAGGTAGCTATGGGACTGTGTAAACAAGTGTCAGGTTCCTGTGTGGGAGCTCTAATATGATTTACAGTACAATCAATTCTCATTTATGAGCTTTCCATACAATTCTGAGCTTTAGACTTTTGACAGAGGTTTGTGTAATGACCCGGGGATAGAATAATGATTATCATAATCCATTTAAGTGGTTAATGCGCATTCTAAAATAGAGAGATAATCTGATCTGAATCTTTTCTTCCATGATGTACATGTATCAAGACCATGTCTGCAAAAGAGAACACTGAGGCCATGAAGAAATCAAGCAGAGATGACCCTATAGACTGATGATGGCATTAAAAGAATTTAAACAAAAAATGACTATACAACATCTAATACTACACTGTCCAGGCAATTGCAAATGTCTCGAAATAACTTTGTAGAAATTTTGCAGAAAAATCCGAGCAAGGATGTGTGATCATCAATGTACTCTCAAGGATTCACTGTCAACCTATTGTCCAAGTAGACGTTAGGTAGAAAATTGTAACATGCCAGCTTTTCTACCCTGACATTTGCTTGGAGATTAGAAAGCCAGGCCCATCAAGGCCAGACATGTAAAAGTGTGCCCAAACACAATACTGCATATATGACTACAAGGTCGGGCGCTCACAGAATTCACCACACTAACACTGATTGAATTGGGTGTGCTGTAACTTGTTCGGGAGCCAGTGAGGTAGATGAAATCTCTTAGCCGGACTGCCGAGGATCAACAGGGCTTGAAATACTTTTTTCTGCATACAATGTACCTGCACTGGTGCAGGTAACATTGAAAATAACCTGCACCAGACAAATTTTACCTGCACCACTATGAATTTAGGAAGCATGGATCATACTAAAATTGTTCAGGAACCATTGCTATTTTTTCTTTACACTTAAAAGGCTTTAACAGTCAATGCAGCTAAAAACAATCCATATACACCTACATCATATGACGTTTATGTATAAAACCCAGTACACACACCAGTGCAGGTAGACACCAGAAATACTTGCACAGGTTCAATTTTACCTGCACTAACCTACATATGCAGGTGGTATTTCAAGCCCTGATCAATCTGTTCTCACCACAGATCAGCGCTTCCTGTGCTTATCACCTGTGGTCTGTGTGTGGGTTGCTCTGGGCTGATAGCGATCTGCATGTTTTCATTACACAGAGTGTTCCACAAGCCAGAATGTTATTATACCTGTCTGGTGATATTACCTGAACTATGGGCGATGGATGGAGGTTAGCCTGATTAAATCCTGCCCTAGAGCGACCTTCCAAAAGGTCCTCTAAACGCCTGAAGGCAAGTACTGGCATGTCAGTCTAGCCCAGGAATTGGACCTACTATAAGTTATATGGCTCAAGTTAACATCAACTGATACAAATATTCCAGAATGTGCGCTTACGGCTCCTATGGGTTGTATGTTGTTGTTCTGTACGAAATTTTTCTGTTTTTTCTGTTTCGTGCAAGAGACGCCTATCTTGGCCTCTTGTTGCAATTCTTTTGAAATGTACCTGAATTAGAGATGTGTGTCCAAAGCCTCTGCAGGAAACTATTATTAGAGACTACTGCTGTAACATGTCTTTTGCATTTCATATTTTCATGTTCACATACTCTGCAAGGGGCACTGAACAGTGGAACTTTTTGCTACAAGGGCCAAAGATGGGAAGGCCTATCATCTGTTGTGATTAAGCGGACTGCTTTCAGCCCATAGCTGATCGAAGTGTGCCACAAGCCATTACGTGGAGTGTGCCACAAGCCCATGGGTTATAAATATTACAAAAAAATATTATCAAAGTTTGCAGGGATTTGATTTCGTTGCTGCAGCAAAAAGGATAGTTCACTGCGGTTGAGTTCATGGCAGCACTATACACATACTGCATGTAGTCACATACTGTAATGGAAAAATGTTCGCGGTGGTTTTGAGTTCGCGGTGAAGCGGCCTTGCAAAAACTGCAAACACAAAACCGCCACGAATATTTCTGCATTTACAGTATACCCAGCAGTTTCTTGCAATTGTCATCAGTTTCTTGTCATCAGTGGACAATAGTTGGACCACTTCAAGCTGATAGCAATCTCTGAAATTCTCATTTCATGGAGGGTTGCACAGCCTCTCTCCAACTGGTCCAAGTGGTGTAATGCCTTTCTCTTGAGATTGCGTTCAATATAAGAGTTTGGAATATCACTTGCATATGCAGGTAGAATTTTAGTGCAGGTAAAATTGGAGCTCAGTGCAGTTATTTCTGCTGATGTCTAGAGGTGGACTCTCACTGCACTTGGGGCACCGGTGTGGCACTGCTGGGTTGGTTCGCTGTGGCACTGTTTTGTTATTTTCACAATTTTTAATAATTTAGGTACTGTGTGATACGTAAAAGCATGACTTTGAAGGCAATAAAATAAACAAAATGGAAGAACATCTGTTCTTTATCTCTGAAATCTTTATCTCTGGTGCCCCAAGTGCAGTGAGAGTCCACCTTAACTGCACCTGTCATTCTTCTGGGTTCATGCTATAGCAGATTTTTGCCTTTTTTGCACATTTTTCTGGAGCAGGTGGTTTTCAATGTTACCTGCACTAGCAGGATTTTTCCCAGCACAGTTGAACATAGGAGTTGTGATTTGGAACTCTAGATATGCTATGTTTCAACCAGAATAGGCGGCTTTTGTAACAAAAACAAAAGGACTTTTTTGGCCCTCAAACTGTAGAAAATAGTGTTCCTGAGTAGTTTTCTACTTCAAATAATGTGGCCCTTGTGGAAAAAAATACAGTTTAACAGCACTGTCTCATATGAAAGTTTTGACAACAAAAGTCACATACCTCTACTTCACAGGGGGAGGTTCAACAACTATTTACAGAGTAGCAGGTATTAACAGGGAGTTGGCAGTGTAAACACCAAACCCACTGGGCATATTAAGTTCTGTCTGTGACCCAAAACTTTGGAGTGAACTTTGGACATCTGACAACATTGAAAATATTTGTATGACCATGAACTTTATACACATGTTCCTTTTCTCACAACAAAATGACAGGTGTGTTTACAGCTCCGTATTTGGTGTGTCCACAGCAGCTACAGTCCATATTTGATGGCCAAAAGCTCCATATTTGGTGGGTCTACAGTTCCATATTTGGTGGGTCTACAGTTCCATATTTGGTAGGTCTACAATTCCATATTTGGTGGGTCTACAGTTCCATATTTGGTGTGTCCACAGCTCCATATTTGGTGAGACACAGGTGGTTCCATTGGATAAGGGCTATCAAGTAATATATGGAAGTCCAGAAATGCTAAATATGACCCAAACAATTCTAAAATATCTTCCACATAATTCTACTCTGGTCACAAAGCTGGTAAAATGGTACAATAACTGGTAAAATAAAAACATTTTTATAGCAAAATGGATAGTCATTAACTTCTATTTGCAATGTATGAAAGAGTACGCACATCCAACCATGCGTAAGCATGAAGTTATAACTTGTTCTTTATTGTGTGTGTTTTTTTTTATTTGGCAAAGTCAACAATTCTATATATATATGTAGTTTAACAGTTATGACTATTTGTGTATTGTCTGTTGTATGTATATGTACATGTATCATGTTGCAATTGTTTTACAACCCCCTTTAGATTGACCCCAAATAGGAGAAGTAAAGGGAATCATCATTCAGGAAAAATCATTCAACAAATAAAACCTTACCATAGGAAATGTTGTTCTTCTGCATGAGTGCCCACTGCTCTGGGGGTATGACTATACTGTCACTCACTAAGGCATCCTTCCAGCTCACGATCTTCTCTGCGATGTCCTTGTTGAAGGCTAGGTACGTGAACCACAGGGTGTTTGCTGTGGAATAACAGAGAAGGTCACGTTTCTGCTGTGAATAGTTTCTTCAGGTTTGTACATATAGTAACATGTACAAGTGCCCACCTCTACATAAGGACCACCTGGCTATTGTCACCACTTTTTGGTGATCAAATGTTTTCCATTGATACTTGAAGAATTTAAGAGTCCTGTCCAAAATAGACCATATTTTCTTGGTCCTGAGTGGTTTTATTAGGTTTGATTGTACATGTTAATGGATAGCACAGTTCTTTGTTGACCAACCAACATGACTTGAGCCAATGCTTTTGTAGTCCTTCTGCTACCTAGCAGTAGGAAGTAAAAGCACTTGAAACAGTCAGCATTGCCCTATGGAAGGTAGCACTCAAGGAAGACATTGAACATTGGCAGGTAAACAATGAACTATGCTGATGAGGTCATGTTTCTTCATTTGAAGACGTAACTGAATCAACATGTAAAGAAAGACAACAGAAAACAGTAACTGTGTCAGATTTACTCCTAATCAACTTGAATAAAAGGCACAGTAGAGACAACAACAACAACGGCAGAACATTTGAAACACCGCCTGTCTGAATGTGTTTAACTGTTCTCTGGATATGATTATCACAGAAAACTTGAAAAATGTTAAAACATGAACACAGTATTTGTGTATGCAACCTTTTTTAAATAAAAAACAACAAGTTAGTAAATATCGCAGTTGGACTAAAACATACAAAACAAAAAGTCAACAGTAATAACTTAAAGAAGTTCATGATGAACAAACTCAAGTCAAGGGAGACAAAAATATTTACACAGAGCAAAGTAAACACTAACTTGTTCACAAACAGGTGCCACAATGTAATAAGTGTGGGTGGAATTCATGGCATGAAGCATAATTTGGAGTATATCACATAATGACCATAAAACATCAACAAAACAGACCGATCTCCAAGCAGACATTGGAAGGCAAAATCTTAATGTTTTTGTCACAAACAGCCCTCCACACGTTAGGAAGGCTGTTTATAACAAAAACTGGAAGCTAGAAAAAATATAATTTGACTTCCACAATCTCTGCCTTGAGATTACCCAAAAACCCTGTATCCGTTTCCTGTCATAAATTCCTGAACAAAGATATTTCGGGCAATTAGTAGAAGTAATATGAACCTTCCTTATCCTGTAACCAATACCGCTAACACAACAGGAAAAGGGGTAAATACATGACTGTGTAGTAGTACATGAACAATAGGTTAGCAAAAAATCCAACTGGATTCTGTATTTTACTCTCTCTCTAGCCTACATGCACATTCTTCACTGAATAGAGCCCTTCACGTCAGTTGGTAAGAGTCTCTTCTACACGATGCTCTTCGCTTCTTGACCTACTTCTCCATGAGGCTGGCGCTGGAAAACAAACCATATAATCTGATATGGTATTTGCAGACGTTGGGCTGAAAGGTCAGCCTAGAGTTTAGTTTACGATATGCTTTATGGCGGTTATGGGTGACAGGCATGACTAGTCACATTCAGGGGTCATTGCATAGGGATGTTTTCAGTTCCGTTATAATCTCACTGTACCTTCCTGTTTCATTGTGTACAACACCAACATGTCTCTCAAAACCAAATGCAATGAAATGCAAAGGCTTTCTTGCCCCCAGAAATCTAACTGAAGTGAAAGTCTAGCAGGTGAGGAGGGATCTGTTTTCACCCGATGATACCCCATACAATGCACTGAAACGTCCTATTTGTCCAACTGGATATTTGAGAACTAGTTACTAGTATCTGAGAGATACTCATCTGTAACCTGCCTCTTGCACAAAAAGAAATTGAGGTTGAATAAAGAAACTATAATATTAACAGTTCGCAATTTGAAAAACTACATGTACATGAGCATAGGCATCGCATTCTACATATCATATTTATATTGCAAAAATAGATTCTGAAATAAAAACATTTGCCGTCCTGATGTAGGCTATGTGCCATCTATTTTCAGCTCCCTCACTGGAGACAAATGCGGCGTCACAGACATGCAAATCACGCTTCGTCCTCCAAAAGCTTGTCAATAACAGTGAAGGATATAAACGAGCAACTCTAACCTTGCCAGCGCCTGAGTGTCTAAATCCGGACCACGCTAAACTTGGCAATGAAATCTGAGATGAAAATCACATTACTGATGGGTCAGTAGCCTAGTTCTACTTGCATTACATTTTCATATTGATAAGGACAGGAACATATCAACTGACAGATTACAGTGCTGTGAGTGCATTACCAATAGAAATACGTTAATGTTCATAGGACAGATATAAATCATGCATATGCACATATGCAGACAATGAAACAGATACCATCCTAACTCATTATCGCACATACGTACAGGGATGGGGGTAGGATGTTATATAATTGTTTATTCATTTCTGATAATGAAAACTAAATATATGCATATGTAATATTATGTATATTGGTATAGTCTAGACAATGATAACCAAACCTATTATTACATAGCTTCCGTGTCCCTTTTCGGAGAGGATGAAAAAGACCTGGCTGCTTTAATATAGGGTTGGAAACCAGGCTAATTTAGATATGAACACCTGACTAAACACAGGCAATATCCAGACCACTTTAAGTTTAACCATATGACATTTACGGTAGACCTTTCATTTTCCTACTCCCGTTCATCTAGAATGTTCTCCTGGCTATCAAATTGAAAATGTAGCCTTTGTACAGGTTAATCTATTCAAGCCGGCCATTACACCACGACTCTGACCCGAATAACATACATCAACCTAACAAATCAGATTACCATCATTCAAATCTGGCGCATGACATTTTTCACATTCATATTCCCAGGTTTAAATTGGGAACATTAATGTCCTGGAGACCCGAAACAATTAATTTCCTCTGGGATCAGCGATCTCTCATGTCGGAGGACAGGTCCGTTTATTGCGTGTGTTTGTAGACTGTTTACTATGTCCTTGACATTGTAGGGTAGATGTGGTACCATCTGTTTAAAAATCTTACAAATAATGGCAAAAAATCAACAAAGAGCTGCTTACACTACGGATTAATAAGCTCTATGGCAGGTATAACGGCCCTTTGATGTAACACACCAGCTCTGCAGCTGGTTATATTACACTGAACGACTTGTCATATCTAACCTTTGCACATCTGACTGCAGGTGTTGTTTTAAGCTATCTAATAAAGATTCTCCTACTGTACTTGGTGGAAACGATATCGGTGGAATGTTTCATTAAAGCAGGTGCATGATTTCCCATAGACCAGTCTCATTTTGGAGGGGGGATAACGGACTTATCTATTGGAACCAATCAGAGAGCAGACATTGAATACTAATGAGTCCTGTATCGATGGTGTAGTGATGACGTCGATGTATGTTTCCCAAACAGTTCATGGACCTGGTTAGAGGTTTGTTGTTGCATGCACGTGTACCTTGAATAATGATATGTTTTTCAAAATGAATAGAAATCTAGATTAGACCGTTTTGTTTCCACTTTCATCAATATCAGCGTCAGTTGCTTACAAATTCTGATCGGCCTTGATGACTGATCGGTAAGGGGGTAAAAAATTGACCAGCGAGACTTCTATGACAGCCCCTATCCTTGAGTTGAAGGACTGACTGTGTCAGAAAATCTGGCTAATCAGAAGACGTCACATTCTTCCATCCCAAACATCAGTTTATATTGGTGATCGTGACCTGTTTCCTGTTGCCGGATTGAGGACAATCATTTTGCACAACCAAGGACGTTGGCACAACCAATCCTTCAATCAGATCAATCTCGGTCATTTGGCAAATAAAACTTTACAACATTGGGTTTGGCTA
Organism: Branchiostoma floridae; assembly: GCF_000003815.2. Taxonomy (NCBI): domain Eukaryota; kingdom Metazoa; phylum Chordata; class Leptocardii; order Amphioxiformes; family Branchiostomatidae; genus Branchiostoma; species Branchiostoma floridae. The sequence continues at coordinate 5,806,218 of NC_049984.1, forward strand.
CATATCCATTGCCCCCAATTTCTCAATTTCTGATTCCTGTTTTATACCACAGATGCCTATAACAGATATTGATTAGAAAGGGCTTGTATCAGATGTAGTGACTAGACAAGTATCAGGTCAGGATGTCCATGGGTATAACACTAAATCCTGCTACAGCACTAATAACACTGCAGTATGGCTCACTGGTAAGGATGGGCAAATCACCAAACTGGGTCCTAAAAAAACTCCTATACTCCGTTGTGACTGCTAGCTCAATCTCCTTGTTGACTAACCCGCCAGCAAAAAGATTGAGTCAGTGGCATAAATACGGAGAACATGACCCGGCTAGGAATCACAAGTAGGGGTAGGTGGCTAGCTGAAAGGTCTGCATGTGTACGTTTAATTTTTTGAGCTCAAAAAGGAAAAAAAATCCATCAACAACTTCTCTTAGTTTTTAAGTCATGTTGTTTACAAAGAAACACACACAAACAGCACCCAAAGCATAAACTACTTGGCGAAGGTAAGAACAGCATAGAATTTATGCATACTGTTTATTTCAAAGGGAATGACCTGATGATCTGCCATCAAGACATCACATCTATGTGCAAGCACGTCTAACCCCTGCGTGACGGGGAACAACAGACATGAAACCAGTGACTGGATGAGTGTGTGATGGCAAAACATAGCACTGTTTCCCTTGAAACTGTTTCCCCATAAACAATCTTTATACTTTTATAACAAAAGAACATGTGAAAATATTCCAAACATCCCACTGTACATTTACAATCCGACATTGTCAAACTACATACATATAGCGACAGCATGATACGGCCCTGACTGTAGCTTGGTATAGTTTTGGGACTTAAGAGCTATTACAAGCATTTAAACCAGCTCAAGGACATGCTGGGAAAAGATCTGCTATGTCTGTTATTCTTGTAGAGGCCTTTCATCGCTAATCTCCAAGCAGATGATGCAGGTCGACATCTGCTGGGAGATTAACTTAATTTTCTTATCATTGTGATAGCAAAATATGCTGGGAAACTGGGTCGTATTAACATAAGCTAGAGTACATCTTTACTCTTTTACAGCAAGCAGGTAGCTGTACATGAACACTTCAAATATCTTAACAATGATGGGATCCACTGGTGTATTATGGCCTGGAGTTCAGCCATTGCTTTAGAAGGTCGCTACCTGGGTATTTACTGCTCTTGGGACATGTTTCAATCATTAACTTTATGGTATTGTAACGTTCATTACATAACACTTACATAGCCAACGGTTACATAGCCAAAATGAATACATCTTCCAAGACCACACAAAAAACTGTATTCAACAAAGGATGTCAGGCAACATATGCTACAAGGTTTACTTTCCAATTTAAGTCTACAAAATTGTAAACTAAGTACAAATCAATATATGACTTGCCTATGAGTATGACTATGAATGTGATTTTGCGCAAATTACCAAAGGGTTTTCTCTACATTTCGAATGCCAACAATTTTTTATGGTGGGAGTTGCATGTGGTTCTGCCTTGAGCCGAGGTCCATGGGTGACACACTCCAGACCAGAGGTTAATACAACACAGGAAAAACACTTGTACAGTATGGAGTCTTTTGGCAAGGCATGGCCTACAGCTGTAATAACCATTACTTATGGCAGCTCACTTCACATGTCCTGTTCCACACAGCTTGACAGTAAGAGGATTGGTGTTCATACTTCAGATGTTTATCTATGTTTGTATGCCACACCCCCTAACTTCCAAATGGTTGTTGTTCTACTTTTAGACAAAATCTTCCTTTTGTCAACAGTTAATTAAGATTGTCAGTTCTCATAGATGCTTGTGTGATATGATGGTAAATGTTTTGTTTTTTCTGGAAAAAATAAGCTATGAGGCCATGACAGCAATCCAAGGGACAGCAGTCAAGCCTGGGAATGGAATAAAATGCAGAAGGGAGTGTTCAAAGGTCTTGTAGACAGACTGAGGATGAAACTAGGGTCATAAAGTCACCTGTAATGGTCGGTTATGGTCACTGGTCAGTTCTAGCAAGGCCCTCTTTTCAACTAGCCTGATTAAATCTCGCTTATAGCAGCCCGCCAAACATCTGCCGGCCCGCGGGGAGGGGCCAGTTAGAGCCCTGGACAGCGGAGTTTGTGTTACACAGACTACTTTTCAACCTTTTGTCAAAATCTGCTCCAGGCCTACAGTAAGGATAGGGACATTCTGCCCTTGTATGGAAAAAAATCCTGCCTTCAATGATGTGAAATAAAATGATTTATTTTTTGTCTTGAATGTATGTTTGCTTCTGTTCCTAGTTGCAAACTAACATTGTACGCATGAGAAGAGATGTTTGGCCAACCTGTCTATTTATTTATCTATTCTTGTATCTATCTATCTATCTATTGGTTTGGTAATGAAGGAAAATTTCGGTAGAAAACAAACATCACTAGGGTATCTAACTGGTTCTTTGTGATGTAAAAAAAATCATCAGAATTGGTTGCAAAGCAAACTTATGTGTCAAGGACCTGAGAACACCGCCCACACAACACAGGGGTGTAAATTACATTATCCAGTAGAGGGATAAAATTACGATTCAAAATACAACAGCTTTCTAAACAAATTTGTCCATTAATAAGTTCCATGGACCCAGCTGCGTGGGGCAGTCTCTTGGGATATTTTTTTCTGGTCCGTTGGATGTTAGAAAATTATGTCCCTTACATGTGTACACTAGCGCTATGATGTCAGTGTAATAAATTACATTCAATCAAGAGCATCAGACAATGGCTTCAACCGTTGGTAGTCTGCGTTGGCAGGGGGAATACCACAGGCGTCCACCCTTCTCAAATACGTACGTAAATTTGAATTTGGCACACGTGTGACCATGCTAAAAGGACTTATCTAAAGTATAAACACTCGGGGGCGTGATTTTTGGCGGCAACGTGGGGGTGAAACCGGGGACAACGGAAGCACCTCGCCGCTAAAACACGCCCTGCGAACCCACACCGCTTCGCGTATCGTCCCGTATTTTGAAAATTACAGTAACTACGCAAATCTGAAAGGGTAATCCAATTATTCTCAACCCAAACAGACGCAGTTTGATCCCGTAATGTTGTGAAGTAGACGTCCCGTCGTCTCGGGGCAGCTCTGACCACGGGGAGCCTGCAAGGTGTAACAAACTATGGAAATGGAAATGAGGATTTTGCGACGGGCACTCACCTTCGCCAGGGGCGCCATAGATGTAGTACATCACCGAACACAGGACGGAGAAGAGCATCAGCGCCGCGAACAGCGCCCGCAGTTTTATCCTCATTCTATTGTACATATGTCTCGCCATCTTCCCGACCCATCGGCGCTAACTACTGGGTCTCGGCGAAGCGTTGCTGTAGGTTTTTCTTCCCCTCTCTCTCCCGGACTTGGTGCTCGCTCGCCGCTAGTGGTTCACCATGTTCACCTTCCTTCCGCCATGCCGGGATTCTGACGACCCCGGAAACGATCACTTTTATGGGTGGGGCTTCGTCCCAGCACGAGATATACTAAACCGCTAAATTATTGACTGAGAACGTTTGTAATTTCTCGATGCTGATCTTTGAGACCTAAAACTCGAACTACGCGAAGTCCCAAGCTTGGAATGTTGTTAAGGCGATACAAAAAGAGGATGACTCACTGACCTACCGGAAACATTACTAATCAGGCCAAAGGTCACGCTGCGTCACGACTCGATGATATGGTAATGATCACAAGGACAGTTGAAGAGGCCGGAATTCCACATTTATTTTCTGTTTCTGGAGTATTCCCTCCAGGATATGGTGACCCTCGGCAGCTGGCGGTACCGTTACACAGGAACTCGGTGCAGATAGGGCGGGATTTTGCTAGAGATTAGCGCAAGGAATCGTGCGGAAGGGATTTCCTAAAGATGGGGGAGGACTCGGTGGCTGATCTGTCAGCAACTTTGCTACACATACTCGCGAACGACAGGTGGGCGTTTTAAACTGAAGATGCACAAACACGTATCTGATCGTGTTTGTAGCACTTAGATGTTATCTTTTTCACAGGAATGCTTTAATAGCGTTAACGACAGCCTTTCCTCAACCTGAGGTATCGTCAATTTAGACATAACATATGGTTGATAATGGTATATTTTGACTATGCCTATTACATGTAAACATGTAACGTTAAGGATCTAAAAAAAATATAATGCAATATAGTACAATAGCATATGTTTAATTTTTGGGCGTGCCAGAATAAGCATTTCGCAAGTTCAACAGCTGTTCAGGACATATAAAACGTAAACACACCTGCCTTCTGTATGAAATCAGCGTTTTGTTGAAACTTGTTTGTATTTGGCAGGTTGAATGAATAGATTTACGATGACATCAAGGATGTATTTATGGCAACTACGTAAGAAGCCCATGACGGTCAAAACAAGGAGCTTTTTGGTCAAAACAAAGTCATTTTTCATCATACTGTAATTTCATTCACATTTTTGGTGGTTTTATTTTGAAGTAGGAGGAAAGCCGCAATGATGATGATGATGAGGAAAGACTTTTTCACTGTTATAAATTCACGATTGAAACAAATCTTTGGTAATATAATACTAAAGATTTGTTTCAATACTTACTTGTCCTTTGCAGCAACTGCAGTGAATACTGCAAAACTGAAATCACCGCAAATTTCACGATATAACGTTGTGCACAGTATACAGTGATCAGATGCAAAATTCACATACTGTGCGCCTGACCGTAACCTCTGCTTGGAGAACACACAAACCCCAAATCATTGAGTTCCCCCCCCCCCCCCAAAAAAAGGGGTTCACGAAACCCAACACCATGTGAAACAAAATGATACATTGTACATGCACACCAGCGTTCCCGCCAGGCATACGTCTTTACGTCTTTGGACGCATCTTTTTCTGGAAAGACGCACTCGGCTCAGCTGAATGCGTCCATAAAAAATTCTGAAAGAAAGGCTGACCTGTACCACCAGTGTACAAAATGTATCTGGAATCTTTTTAAAAAATCTGTCTTTATAAGAAGGAATCCTACCTTTACAATTTATACTTCAAATTCTTCACTTTCCGGTCATCCCAGTAGTCTCAGCATGGGGCGGAGGGCGGCACGTTTTACAACTAGTTAGCGAATCCATGTGCAACACACCCTGCCACGCGCCAGTCTGAGCCGTCCGTTGCGCAATGTAATTTTTTGTAGTCCGTGAAATACATCTGTCAGTCAGCATTCTTTAACACTCGAAGAAATCTTATGCAGATTTTATATTCTGATATTAACATAATACTAACTTGTCCTCATTTTCACGTATTTGTTAAAGATTTGTGGGCAATACAAGTATTGAACGAACAAACTGTTCTGCGCGAGTGCTGCACATCTCAACAAAAGTTCTCACGCTGTGGGCAGATGATTGGCAGTCGGTATTTTTGACAATAGGCCGCCGGCGCCATGCAGTCCAGATTGGCCACCAGGTCCAAATCCAATCATCTTAATAACCAATCAGCATTCGAAAAATGTAATGTTACACTCTGTCATTGGTCACCGGGAAAAAAAGTTGCCGACTATTAGCGCACGTGATGTTGGTAGCCGCCCGTGTCGTCTGGCAACTTGTGTTTCTTCCCTAGCTGCTAACAATTTAAAGTTTCCCCATTTATCCAAGTTAAAAAACGTGCGCGGTAAATAAGTGAAGAATTCAAAACTATACACTTTATTTCTTATTTACAAAATTCCTTTTGTTTCAAAAAGACAAAATTTGCCGCAGAAAAGGGGCCGCAATATTGTTGTCAGGCGTCGATCGAGTCGGTTGTGCACTAGCATTGGCCTCCGTGGCACATGGCGCGGCACGCCCCCCTCCCCAGATGGATCGTCGATCGCAGCGTCCAGCACGCTGAGACGTCTTTCTGGCTACTCCTTCAAGGCTACACCGGCACTGATCACTGCCAAAGAGGCAACAGATCGTCCTCCTTCGAGTAATGTATAACGTCCTTGGTCTATTTAAAAAGAAATCCAACCAAAGATTTCTCTCCGAAAACGGGGTTACCTGAGGTCAAAGGAAACAAACGCACGCTCGTAGAAAATGACGGCGCGGCCTTGTAAAACCCCACCGATTCGAAAAATTTGAGTAAAATCATCGGGCAAAATAGAAAAAAACACAAATTGTGATGGCGCCGTTATTTTATCGTCTCGGAAAACTACTGTATTTGATGCGGGAGGGCGCAACATCGATCGCAGGAGGTAGACATTTTTTTTTATTCAATGACGGAAAAAAATTGGCAGAGTGTGGTCGTCGATAACTGAAAATGGGAGTAAAAGAGGCAACCGACGTCCAATCTTAAGTGCATGATTATCCTCTCAAATTGCAGGAAATTGTGTTTTAGAGGGTTTGAAAATTCAAATTTTCCCGGGGGAGCATGCCCCCGGACCCCCCTAGAATGCGAGCGCCTGCGGCGCTCGTCTCGCGCCTCCGGCGCTCATTACGCCCCTCCCAAATATTTGGACGCATACTTTCAAGAACCTGGCGGGAACGCTGATGCACACATATAATGTTACATGTTTGACAGAATGACAAAAACTAGGAAGAGCAACTTAATTGTAAACTGTTAGTAAGTGTTACAAGTGTAACTTGTTACAGTACATGTACATGTAGGATAACCATCAGATGATTTATAGAATATACTCTTAGTAGGAATACTTTGATCTGGTATCAGGTCATATCAGATAACCTCCTTATCTAGGTACATATGGCGTATGAAAAATTGATATATCTTTATTTTTCTATACAGGGCGTTATCTAAAAATCTACCCGCCCAAATTTTTATATGGACACTATTGAATTAAGTTTCGCCAACAAGGACAAATGCTAATGGATGAGTCAAATTTTAAAAAGAATCTTCGGAAACGATTTTGATAACAAATTAATTCTGACTGCAATTTTACTGTTCTTTCTTGAGTAGCAATCAAAATACCCCATTTTCATGTCATTTTACAAGAAGATCACAATACCCATCAGGTCCACGACATGTTTTCCACTATATACATAAAAAGATTTACTTGCAGGTATCCCATTTTGCATCTATAGTACATGTAATATTAATCCTATATTTCTAGTTCCCCCAGCATAGTTCATTTCACTTCCCTCAGGACACATTTTGCACAGGTGGCCCATTCCTTTCACATCAGAATTCATTTGTAGATAACATCCTGCCAGAACATGTGCATATGACCTACTAGCCTAGGGCGTAACAACAGACTATGGTATGGTGCTTCTTTGTCCTTGTGATGGCCTTAGATATTAACAACACCTGCTACCTCATCTTATTGTGATGTCGGATTAATGTTGAGTATTGAAATGTCTTGAAGCAAAAAAAAAATTCTGAAGAATTCATTTGTCATCAACTTGTAAATTCCTTAGATGTAGCATGAAACATTTTATTGTCCAACATGCCCTTTGCAATTGTGTATTTGGCATTATAGTTGCTGAAAACTCTAACAGCAACTCTATTGCTTTTCACCACATATACCTGTCAATTAGACTCCTTAGATAATATACCTATTTGTATGCCTTAAGTTCATTGTACTTTAGCTTAGTTAGATATGGTTTGTATCCACAATATATGGATTACCATGCTGTAACAGTTAATGTTAATCTTTCACACAATTTTCAATCATGCAGTGGCATTAGTCTATTTTGTATAATTTACATGTTGAATTAGATAGAGATATATACATATGTATATACACATATACATATACATATACATATGCTTGTGTGTTGCTAAGGATTTCAATAATAGATTGGACCTTATGTTTTATTGATTGTTTGAAATAGATTGCTTAACTGTAATTTACTATATGGCACTACATGGAATCATGAGAGTTGATGTTACTGCTCAAGAGACTTACTTAGTATTTTTACCTGCATGTATGCAGGTATGGTTTTGATGCTGGTGGGAACTTTTCGGTAGCCGGGGATGTAGGGCGCTGTATCTCGTGAACTAGGGCTGGGTACCGGTACAGAAAATTCAGGTCCAGGTCCGGTTCAGGTCCAGAGCATCAGGTCCAGGTCCGGACCTGAACCTGGACCTGATTCAGTATGACTCATACCAATGGTCCATTTCACTACAAAGAAATCTGTTTGGTGGAGTATGAGACTTACACGGGCGTTTTAAACTCCTACAACGCTAACTGTACGATTGGCTGTAAAACTTGGTACACATTACTATAAACTCTACTCTACTTCACTATTGTTATTTTCTTCCACCTACAAGCGCCAAAACGTGTGAATGCCTTACAAAATAATCTCTTAATTTTCTAATCGGTCCAACGTCCGGTCCACCCCATTTTTTCAGGTCCGGTTTTTCTGGACCGGTCCAATAAGAAAAACCGGTTTTGTACCGGTACGCTGTACCGATACCCAGCCCTATCGTGAACGGATGGTGCGAGCACGACGATTTTTGGTACGTGGGTTGGGGGTGGTAGGCTAACACTCAGGTTTGATTTTGGGCCTCCTGGCGTTTGAACTTGACATTGCAGGTGGCATTTTTGGTGTTTTTGGGGCACTTTTGGCGCTGTGTGTCCGGAACGATACCCGCGATTGCGACGATTTTTGGTGCATGGGTGGGGGGTTGTTGCCTGTTGCCTAGGATTGACTTTGGGCCTTGTCGCGTTTTAACTTGACCCGGCAGGTCGAATTTTGTGTCCGGGAGGGGTGTTTCCGGAGTTATATCTTCTGAACGGCTGGTGCTGGCGCGATGATATTTGGCACATGTGTCGGCGGTGGCTGAATAATGCTCAATTTTGATTTTGGCGCCCTTGGTGCTTGAACTTGACATTTTAGGTTACCTTTTGTGCGGGCACGGGGCGTGCGCTGTATCTCCGGAACGCAAGGTACCATTGTGTTGCTATTTGGTACGTGAGTTGTTTGTGGTGTCCTGGTGGTCAGGTTTGATTTTGGGCCTCCTAGTGCTTGAACTTGATACTGTATAGGTTGACCCTGTTTTTGTGTGGTTGGGGCATCCTCCCAATATCTGCTTGGTTTTAAAAACAGATTATGGTTGGGTGTAGAACCATCATCTGGCCTGGGCCACCTTCAATGTATCAGGTTACTTAGTGGCACTGACAGTTTGCCAGATGACGGGAGTGTACAAGATTATATATCTGTTGGTCAGGTATAATTGGAGTTTGCTTATTACTCTTTGTGGTGTTTCTAGAGCTGTATAGTACTGAGTTTTAAGTTTCGGTACAAGTTCCTTTACCCTGTTGGCAATCATGGTTGAACTTGAACTTAAACAGAAGAAGATGCAATTTTCTAATGTGGAGGAGAACTGTATAGAGTGTGGGCATAAGAGAAAGGTATGTGTATGATTTGTCCTGTGTTTCTTTTTGTTTCTTTGGTAATGCCATTTCCATACTGTATACAGGTAATTTGTTGTTTTGGGCTAGTCATATTCGCTTGGTTTTTGGGCCTGCTTAATCTATGGTACAGGCAGGGTTAAGTGGTGGAGGCTTAGCTTTGTTCTGTTTTAAATTCAGTATCGTTTGTTGCATTTTGTCGCGGCAAATATATGATGAAATTCCCCTTCTAAGCAACTGCTCATTCGTTTGCGGGGATGTTTGCTGGGTGTTTGCTCTGACTACAACAGCTTCTGAACTTTTCAAAGCTTCCATTGCCAGCAGCTTGCCATCTATAAATGGGATTGACAAGGACATTTTTCATAGTAAATTATGCTGTTAAATTTGGCTTAGACACTACAGGAGATTTAGGTTGGGTTGAATGAAAATATCATACCACCCTGGGGACTAACTGTTGCTGCTGCATGGGGGCTACCACTATTCATATTGTCTAATGTCTATGGAACTACAGATAAAAGTATCATTGGTCAAATTATGCAAGTAACATTCCGATGTCAAGTGAATAACACCCCAGAAATAAATCTTTAATGAATATCATTGGAAGAACACAAACCAAGGAGACTTAGCAGCTGCATTAGGTCAGTACATTGAAATAGGAAGATATTAGTATATCATGTGACAGAGTAACTACATGTGCATGGGCCATCTGAGACAAAAAAAGGTAGCGTCTCAACAACTTCAAAGTACTGTGGTTGGTTACATACTTAAGAAATCCAAAATAAATAATGTTCATCCATGTCCAAACTTACAAATTCAGAAAATGGAATTTCAGAGTCAGACTTTTGCATGGTGCACAACCAACACGGTAAAAAGCTCATTTTTCCAACCACGTACCACAGACAAAAAGGCAAAAATACACAATAGGTCTACAGAAACCCAATACATTTCATGCAGGCCTGAGGTCTACGAACTCTTGTTTATAAAGCTTTTAATACGAACACATGTAATCAATTAATATGTGCATTACGTTTCATTACTATAAATCTTGTTTCTGAGAGGGAGCCATGAAAAGCTGCATAGGCTTCTGTTCCCCTCGCATGTTTTCCTTTCATTCTGTATTGTCATTTGATTTTAATTGTTGAATATGAGGTGAAATAAATGAAATCAAATGAAAAATTTGGATACACCCGATCCCTCGATCTCGTAAGTTAAGCAACGCGTAGTCTGGTCAGTTCTTGGATGAGAGTGCCCCAACCAAGGGGGTCCATATGCTGTAGTTTCATGAACCTTTCCACGAAATTGTCTTCCGGGAAGGACGTAAAACAGGGGTCCCATGTTCGAGGAGGTGCCTCGACCATGTTAATCAGCCTCATTACTCATTGGTTACTACTGGCTGGCGAAACACACCAGATGCTTATTATTACATGTATTATTAAGAATTGATTGAAACATTACGTTTTGTATTCTAGCCTCTCCAACCTGACCCAGTCCAACTACACCAATGTGTCCAGCACCACGCCGAAGCCCCCGCCCCCTGCCCCCACCCTCCCGGGGGTGCCAGAAGACGAGGCCTCGGGGCTGGAGCAGTCCATGAGCATGACCATATTCTTCATCTGTATCATGTTAGGTGGGGATTTTATTACCTCCATCACTAGCGTCTGTGTGTCACTGTGTGTGTGTCTGGGAACAAGATAACTCAAGAATGGTTTGTTGGTTTGAATGTTAAAAACAGAAGATTATAACAAAATTAAGATATATAGCATGTCCCAACTCATACATATTAACCTCAATGCATTAAGAAAATTGAAATGAGACAAGCAGACAACAATCAAATCAGAGCAAGTTACTTCCCTTTTTAGGTGAGCTACTGGCACCTCAGAGTCTGAGCTTTGTCTGTTTTTACTTTCAAATTGATGTCTAGCAAAGTATTAAGATAAAAGTTACGACTTTCTATACCTGACTTTAAGCTTTCTGGTGGTCTGTGTTTTAAACATTCCTCTCCCCTTAAGACCACTAGACAGTGGTATCAAAACTGTGAAAAAATCACAAAGAAATGATAACCTTTGGAAACAAGCAGCAAGATATAAATCATCACTGGCAATTATATTACATATCATTTATTTATACCTTTTTATATCATTACAATGAAAAGTCTAAAAAACCCACTGATAGATAGACAGGTCGTGGAGTTCTATTAATATTAAAAGGCTTTTACCATTCAACTTGGAGATGTATTACGTCAAGTATGTATTATTGATAATGTTAAACATATGTCTCCTGCAAGTTGTCATGAAGGCTTAGAATGTAATGTCTGTCCCTCCCGTGCCAGTTTGTGAACTTCCATTTCAAAGCACTTTCAGTAGGTTCTTTTTGTGTTTCAAACACTGGAACTTAATACCTTGGTTTGTTTACAGGTGTTTTGTTTTGTGTTTTGTTACGTATATTGTAATTGGGTGGGGTGAGCTGTGTTGCCATAATAGTATGTAAACTCAAGTAGTTTCTCCTTAGTGATTTCACCTGTAACAATATTACAACAAATACAAGCCCTGAGAATAGCTTTGTTGGATTGTTCGGCCGTTGGAAAACCAAACATCTTTTTTCTTTTGCCCATTGCATTTACCACATTCTTGTAGCATAATGTAGTCTGCCCTTAAATAACCTACATAGATAGAATCTAAAAGAAGTAAATGATGCTATGAATATGAGCTTGATATGTACTTCCTCAAATACCACCTGCATATACAGATAAAGCACCAAGGTAAAATTGGCGGTAATAACACCTATAACCTGCACTGGCCCAGGTGCATGTACTTACATGAGTCTAGTACAGAAAATTTAGTTTGCTGTACTAATACTTAAGACTTGCAAGAGACAGGGTAGGGAAAGAAATGTAGCTAGTACAATTGTTGGTTCGGATGATGTTGACCAGTGCAGGCATACAAAAAAAAAAATGTCAACCTGTGTATGTACTAGTGTAGTGAAACGTTTACTGAGTATAAAAATTAAAATCATTGAAATCCTTTTTGTTCCAGCCCTGTGTATCATGCTTGTTCACCTTCTCATCAAGACCAAGTTCCACTATTTACCAGAAAGTGTGGCTATTGTGTTCTTGGGTAAGTCTCAGTGGAAAGTTTACTGTCTTCGACATAGAAAAGTACCCATTCTTAGCATCATATTAAACCTTTCACATTATACCACTTTAAGGCCACAGCAAGTAAATTTTATGGATGACATCCGCATGCTCATTAATTTTCGACAGATTTCAGGAAAAAAAAAAATAAGACAGTTTTTCTTCTTTGGAGGTGGTCAATATGACAAAAATTTCATAATGATTGTCCTGTAGAAGTGACACTACTGAGGCAGCCATGACTGTAGTTGTAGAAGTGAAACTTGTTGGATAGTTTTAAAAGTGGTACCAATACGGAAGCCATGAGTGTAGTTACCTCACTATTTTATAGTCTGTTGAGGATGTCATCCATAAAATTAAATTTACTTTCTGTGGCCTAACGGCCTAGTGATTATAGTGCTCACCTTGTATATAGAATTTCACGGCTTTGATAGCCGACCGTATCATATGCGCAAAACCTCAGGTACATGCTGCTTAGCATTCAGTACATGTACATGACTGTGCCAAGTTTTGCAGTCTAACACACCACTTCAAGTAGAATAGCCATCTAGAACTGCTGTAGTGCTTGCACAGCTGTGCGGTTCATGGGTTAACAAGCTAAAGCTTTCCACAAACTAATTGAAAATGAAAGCATCACCTTGGTACAGTAGGATTTGTAGTGGGTGGCAGGTTGAAAGCAGTAACTCAAAGGTAAAAATCAAGAACTGTACTGCACTGTAAATGCAGAAATTTTCACAGTGATTTTATGTTAGCAGTTTTTGCGTTGCCAATTCACCGCAAACTTAAAATCACCAAAGACATTTTACCATGGTAGTAAGAGACAACAGTCCTTTTCCTGGTACCCTGAAATTAAGTCCCTGTGAACTAAAATGTATTTACAGTACTATGTCTTTTTATTTTTCAGGTGCTGTTGTAGGGTTAATAATCAAACTGATGAACAAGCTGGAGCTGGGAAACTGGACTGTAAGAGTCAACTTCATTGGAAAATACCATAGCAAAGACATGAAGATGTTTTCATTTTTACAAACCCCTGGCAGTCTAACTCACCCGCACACCAATATCGGATTATCAAAAAGAGTATTTGATATTATGATAACAACAATATCTGAATATGCAATGTGACAATGGATGCTATATCACATCCATGAATAACACCTATGAATATCCAGCAGTAAAGATTGATCTAACTACATGTGCATTGTACTTGATTTAACTACATTCTGGATGACTAGTCTGCTCATCTATCAAATTCAATGTTGTTTGTCCATCAGTCGTGAGGACCGCATTCGTCATCTGTGAATAAACCATACACAAAACAAAACTTTAAAGTTACTGTTTGTAACACAAATTATCTTTGCCCTATATACAGAGAGAAGAGGCCTTCCACCCAACCACGTTTTTCCTGGTCATGTTACCACCAATCATCTTTGAGTCAGGGTATTCTCTTCATAAGGTATATTCATATACATTGTATTACTGATATTTTGTCTGCTAGTTTTTGGGACTGTAGTCAATTGTTCAGTTCTGTCTGAATATCTTTTTTCTTTCCAAGGGATACAAGAGAGTTTGCTCTTTTCTTTGCCCATACTCTTTTGTATACTCATGATCATATTCCAAAATTAGATATTCTCATTTGATTATATGACCTTTTGCTTATAGTCATGTGATGAATATATGTACAATGTACATGTATGATTAATTTTTTATACTAGTGTGCAGGAATAGGGATATTAGATGTCTGATACAATTAAGATTGACGCATTTCGATCCTGGAATTCTTCATGGAATTCAGCAGAGATTTCCACTCACTTATCAACTTCTAATCCAATTCTGTCTTGCAGGGTAACTTCTTCCAGAACATGGGTTCCATCATGCTGTTTGCTGTGATAGGAACCATCCTGTCCTCCCTGGTCATCGGTGGGGGCATCTATCTGCTGGGGAAGGTACTGCAGGACAAATTGTCTTTAGTTTATTTATCATGATCACATTCAAAGTTGAATGTCTTCTATAGCTATAAGGTCAAGAGATGGGTATAGAATTGAAACTTAAAGAATATACAAAAGAAAATTTCTGCATGTCTTCATCGTAGATATCGATATGCACATCTACAATACAAAGTTGAGTTAAGTTTGAAATGTATTCATGATATGTTTTTAAAGATATGTTTGTATTCTTGCAGGCTGGTGTGGCCTTTGAGTTGACCCTTGGTGAAAGGTATGTACCTAACTTGTAGTCCATACCTTTTGGGGATACCGTATTTAATTCACATAGTATACAAAATCCCTATAAGGACCCCCCTCTCACGGCTTGTGTTATGTACATTTATGATTTTTTAAATAAGTAGATGTTCCTCTCTCCAGCAACAGTAAAACCATCCACCAGAGCCACAACCTATAGCAAAAAATGGGCCTTAAAAGTGATCAAAATTTGCGGTGATAAAAGTTCTTGTATTTTAGTGTATTGCTTTGGGTGTCATAACCCTTATCACCAAGTTACTGTAAATGCAGAAACTTTCGCGGTGGAGAGACTACAGTGCATGGTGCTACCATGAAATTAAAACCACTGCGAAAAGTCCATTTTCCCGCAACCGCGAAATTAAATCTCCGCAAACTTAAATGCATTTACATTATATGATGATAATCTCTTAAATATCCACCTTTTCTTCCTCCCAGTTTTGCGTTTGGTTCCCTAATATCTGCCATTGATCCTGTGGCAACCATCGCCATCTTCCATGCACTCGGTGTGGACCCGATCCTCAACATGTTGGTGTTCGGAGAGAGCATCCTCAATGATGCTGTGTCCATCGTTCTTGCCAAGTAAGTTTTTTACCTGTATCCAACACGGGAGAAAGATGACTCACTGAATTTTCGGCTGTGTCCATCAGCCTTTATCAGGGATATACAGTGTATACTTGTTCTTAGCTACACAACCGAGTGATTTTATCAGTGCCAAAGTTTTGGTAACTTTGTAAGCACATTTGGGACTATATCATTTTCGTTACCGCATCACAATGCAGGAAGGAGAAGTGGTGTTCATTAAGCCCTAAGGAACGTAGCAGGGAAATTATCAAAATGTTGGCAGATAAGGTAGCTTAAATAGTTTGTATAGCCAGCATATATATACGAGCCAACCTGATGTAACTATTGATTGGTTAACTATAATCAATATTTGACAGCATTGTAAACCAGATTTTGATGAATGAATGAATGTCAATGAATGAATGATTGAAGACCTTTATTGTATGTTTCTGCTCTCACAATCTAAGTACAGGACATAATGATAAAATCTGAGTATTTCTTGAATAGATTAATGTTAAATTTGACCTTTTCCAGTACTGTGATCATGCTGACGAAGCCCTCCATGGCAGACGTGGACTCCACCACCGCATTCTTCCTCATGGTGGGGAACTTCCTCAAGATGTTCTTTGCCTCGGCAGCCATCGGGGTTTCGTTTGCCGTCATCAGCGCCCTGGTATCCTTTCTGTGGGCTGTGGTGGAGAGGAAGTTTCAACGTGATGTCTAATGTTAATGTCAGTGTGCACTCTCGGAAACTATACTCCAGTGCTATGTGCACTTAAAAAGTCTCTATGGCCTCTGTCAGCCACTACTACCATGGTCTTTAAGTTCATATCTACATAATACCATGGCTAAAGCCTAAACAGTACTACTTGCGAATTGTAGTCTCACATACTGTAAGTCACATCTCTCGGATGACTCAGATCCATATGAGCGCAACAAAATTGCATCAGTTTAGCTTCTGTCAATTTGAGGTGTTTGGCCAGTATGTATCTCCTTCTGAAATGGTCATCAGTAATCCATGTCAGTCTAAAGAACCATGATGCAGGTAATCCATGTCCATATTTTAAGGTTAGAGATGCCTAGATAAACTGAACTGAACACAATAAATCATATGTTAGATATCTTAATTGCTGCAGTGTAAAATGTATCTAATGTTTATGTTATCAGTGTGAAACATTCCCTTGACATAATGCAAGTTACTAAAACACATAAATCTGCAGCGGACGCCATCATTGGAGTTCAGCATTATGATGATATTTGCCTACACGCCATACGTTTTAGCTGAGGGACTTAAGTTATCAGGTATTTGATGGAGATATATATAGGCTATACCTTGTACGTTTGCAAATTTTAAAGAAAATGTTCTTTTGTTGTCATTCACCTGTCTGCAAGATTGTTGTTTTGTGCTCTTTTAAAAATGTAAGCATTTTTCTTGAGGTTGATATTCTAAATTCTTATTCAACATTTGCTCTGTTGCTAGGCTAGATTTTATTTGTGCCAATATTTGCAATAAAATCATACCCTGTGAATTGTCCTTGTTTTCCCTGCAGGAATTATGGCTATCCTGTTCTGTGGGATTGTGATGTCCCACTACACCCACTACAACCTCTCCCCCATCACACAGATTACCATACAGCAGACCTTCAGGACCATGGCTTTCCTAGCAGGTCAGTTCCCAAATCGAACTCTATCAAACGCTGTTCACCTTTATCCACAGGGTAACCTATCTTCGTTTACCAACATGGTACTAAGGGATATCAACTGGACCGACAGTGGTTTCACGTTGTAATATGTTTAAAATATTGTAGTTTGAAAGTACCGTCCGTCGACTTCATATCCCTAAATACCCATTGCTGAAAGCAACGGATATAGGTTACCCCGCGGATAAAGGTGAACTAGCATTACCTTTCCTAAAACCGGCTCTGACTCTGAGGATGGATGTTGCCCTATCATCATTACATGCCAGGACTATTGTATTCCTGTACAACTACAAGTAATTGCATTGTCAAACCTTTGACAGTTTTAAGATTTGTCTGCCAAATTTTGCAATGAATCTTTAAATTTCGTTATCAGCTGTTGTTTACTCACAACTACACTTCTCCAGATAGAAATGGTAGAAAAAAAATGATCTCAAAACTGTTTTTTCTCTTTTCCAGAAACCTGTGTGTTTGCCTACCTTGGTCTGGCTATCTTCAGCTTTAGACACAACTTCAAACCAGCTTTCGTAGTCTGGAGCATCGTAAGTTGGTCTTTCAGTTCTTTGATCATAATATTGTATTGTTGGTTTCGAAGATGAATGGGAGGGGGGATGTACTAGAGTAATCTGTCTTTTTCATGACTCAGATGGTGATTGAATGTCATAAGTGTCAAATGCTCCATTTTGTCAAAATGCCTACTAAAGGTCAAGATTTATAATTAATGCTACAGTTTATCTGTTGACTATGACCATGAATAATGATATGACTATTGTTATTGTTATTGTTGCAGGTTCTTTGTTTACTTGGTCGTGCTGTCAACATCTTCCCGCTGTCCTACATCGTAAACATCTTCAGAGATCACAAAATCACCAAAAAGATGCAGTTTGTCATGTGGTTTAGTGGTAAGGTTCACATTTCTGCTTATGTTTTCCTGTCAATTATTGAACCATCTTTTAAAGGAAAAGTTCCATTCATTATCTTGCATTTTATTGGTGGTGACGATTGGTATCATCAACAAAAAGCCATGCATGTAAATTATTCATTGGGTAATTCAGCATACATTATGTAGTTGATCTAAGTTGTGTACCTAAGCTAGGAAAGGTAAAAAATTTCTAATGTACACTGACACATAGACCCAGTACATTGACCGTTGTAGGTAAGGAGAAGGTAAACAATAAAAATACCTAATAGATGTCTTCACTTTTACAGACAATGACCTCCATAAAAAAAAGACCATATGCAGGCAGTATTTTGAGCTCTAACTTCATGTATGCAACAGTAACCATAATGATAATTGTGTGCATTCTGCCATGACTAGCTTTGCGAGGTGGTATTGCCTACTGTAAGTTCATTTATGTTCGCGAGCACTTAATTTCGCGAGTTTGAGCAAATCAGGCGTTCGCGAGATCTTTGAGTTCGCGAGCGGGTGTTTCAATTATTTTTCACAAGTTACGATCCGGTACTATGACGGCAGCAAGTGCCCCCCTCCCACCCATACCGCAACACCAGTCATGCCGTCAAAGGCGGCATTTACGCCTTGAAATTCATAGTTCCCCTTCAAACAATGTCTAAAGTTGATGTACTCAATAAAGAATGTGTTTCTACCGAGCCACTGTCTCATTGTTGAGCTCATTTCGGCCGTGATTTGACGACAGCGCACGGAACGCAACAGGGATAATGACCTCTGATAGTGATATGTCGCAATCACATTTTCCGCACAGGCTGTCAGGATACCCCAAGCCAAGCGACGCGGGCGCCATTTTGAAATTTTTTCAGTGTGAAAGACGGCGCTAAGTTTTAAACTTTCAGCGTAATTTGTGGACACAAGTTGTACACAAGAACTTGAAGAAGGTGAAGAGCTTATCTCTCCCATATTTACAGTAGTTCTAACTCAGAATTATGAAACGAACGTCTTATTTTCGGCATGTAAGCGGAGTTGTGTTTGCCACGTTTCTAGTCATGAAAATTCCCCGCTATTATTGTTGTAAACCTGCTGTAATTCCATAGCTTTTCTTGTATTTGTAAAGACGAGTACTACTCAGTTTTAATTTTTGCTTCATTCATAACTTGTAGAAATCTAGTAAGAAATGTAAGTTAAGTAAATCGCAGCCACGGCGTGCACGTACTACTGAACAAAGCCGACATGTTTATTTTTTCTCCGTTCGCCAGTGGCACATATCTACACAAATAATGACTCCATGTATCGTTGATATGTTGAATTAACTTTTATTTCGGTTTGAAAAGAATAAATGGTCTGTTATCAATTGAGTCTTGTCATTGGTATAAGTTGCTATCCTAGTAACGTTACACACGTAGTTGAGACTGAATTTTTGGACGGAAGGTGTGGGGAGGGGGACTATGTTGAACATGCATGTTCGCGAGTTGATGACTTCGCGAAGAGAAGGTCTCAGCGAAATACGCGAACTTAAAAATCTCGCGAACTTAAATGAACTTACAGTATGTAATTGTTAGCTAATGATTTTTGTGTGTTTCTGTTGTTGCCAGGTTTGCGAGGTGCCATTGCGTACGCGCTGAGTCTCCATCTGGAGCTGGAGGGTGAGAAGAGACATGTCATCATCACTACTACACTCATCATTGTGCTGTTCACCATCCTCTTCCTAGGGGGCTCTACTATGCCACTCATGAAGGTAAGGCATGGACTCATTGTAGCAGTAGACATTGTGGGACATTGGAGTGCAAATTTTGTTCAGCTTGCAGCTTGCCACAGTTGTTAGTGAGCAACTGTGCTGCTTTGCCAAATCAAATTATGCAAATCCAAAGGGAAGATATGTACAGGGAAGATACGCCAAATACTGACTACTCAAGCAACTGGACCGTTTCCAAAATCATATCCAGTTGCTTGAGTAATTCCTATTTGGCATACCAAAGGGAAGCTCTAGCACTGTGTGGGCTTGTATTAGTCCTTTCCGATTAAGCCACCGGCCCTGTACATGTGTTTTGGGGAAGCTTTAGGCATAAGGCTCATTCTTCAAAGGCCATGCCTCTTCACATGAAAGATCCTAACATACTTATCGAGAGGAGTAGGAGTAGGTGTGATTGGCAAAAGCATGAGCCGTAGGAGTAGGTGTGTTTGGCCAAAAGCATGAGCCGTAGCAGTCACATTGCACTAGCTACTTGAAAAGGAAGCATGCTTCACCTAAGTTGAGGATGACTGTTTTACCATTAGCTCACATGTTCTCCTTTTTTTCCCTGTACAGTTGATAAAAGTGGACAGCAGACAAAAGGTCACCAAAGAGGTCACGCTCAGTAAAACAGAGGAGTTGGTGAGTGACAATGCTTCATACTTGTTTCCTTTGAATATAGTATAGCTTATGTATATACCCAGTGTATATAATAATAATAATACTTATGTATAATCTTTTGTCGTCAAGTTCTTTTGCTTAGTTTGTCATAGTCTGGATAGACTGACTGACAGAGGGAAAGAGAGAGATGTACATGTATATATATGATGTATATGTATGATTGACATATCTTGAAAACAAGTTTCAGGTGGAATTAACACCTTGCTTGGGCAGTGTCTATACTTCATTTGCTAAATGAAGACCTTGCTGTTCTTTTTTTTTTTACCCTAATGTGTACTGGAATATTGAATAGTAGGCTGTTTTTTCATATTTGTTAACTGATAGATTAAGGGACTTAACTTACAAAGATATGCATTTCTTAAAGTGTAAACTTGCTTTTTGATGTTGCCATTAAAGCCTTTCTGCTGTGTTCCCAGGGTGCTGCTATAGAGTCTGAACACCTGTCAGAGCTCACTGAGGAGGAATATGAAGTGAATTTTGTTAAACCAAACCTGAAGGGTTTCATGAGGTTAGATGCCAAGTACCTGGTGCCTTCTCTTACAAGACGGTTCACACACCAGGTGAGGGGACATCAGTGCTCGAAATACTTTTTTCAGCCAGGTTGCCCAGGTGGCAAGCTGAGTGAAAAGCCAGGTTGCGCCATCAACATTTTAGGATGCCCCACTTCCAAGTTATTAGTTTCCTCAAATCAGCTAGTTCTTGTCCACTATCTTTTTTTTTAAAGTGCTTCCTGCAAGAAGAAAATTTTCAAAATGAATATTCATGAAAGTTATTGATTGTCATGTCTCACAACTGTTCATCATACTTGTCAATCATATGTTAAGACTTTTGGACCAAGTGCTTTTATATTGAAAATATTAGCACTTTTGGAAAAGTGGAATTCCAAACTTTAAGTGGAGACTGTTAAAAGCTTATGCACAAATGTGGTGAAAAACGTAGTTCCAACTTCAAAATTTCAGGTTGCGGACTGTGCTACCTGGGTTTGAAATAAAGTTGCACCAAGCAAAATATGGTTGCATTTGCAAGTGTACAAAATCAAACAAACAAAACAAACAAACTAAACATGCTGTGCTGTTGTGTCCTTCAGGAGATGCGTGAAGGTCAGACCCACATGAAACAGCTGACCAACCAGTGGTACCAGGAGGTCAGAGGTCCCGCCATAGAGTCTGATGAGGAGGTCGAGAGCGCAGAGACAGACAGGCTCACAGCGACCACACAGTTTTAACCTCCTTCCTTCTGAGAGAGCAGATTCACAGCCATTAATATAGAAAGTTTTAAATTTCTCTCCTCTGAGAGAGCTCTGAAATCAATCTCCTCACATACATCATACAGTTTTCAACTTCCCCCTTCTGAAAGGGCACTAAATCCAACCCTCTCGCATCCATCATACAGTTTAAACCTCTCCCTTCTGAGAGACTGCTGAAACCAAGCTCCTCACAGCCAACACACATTTTTAACCCATTCCCTTGCTGGGGACTGACTTACAGAAACTGTCTTACCAGTAACTGTCTCCACACTAAGACAGGCTCACAGCCATTACACAGTTTCAACTTTCTCCCTACTGTGGTAGACTTTTTGGCCCCCAATCTGTATTTATTGGAAGAGTTTCTAGCAGAAAGAAGGTTGATTGAGTCTGTGAAAGGGAGACTGTTGTTTTCTTTTGCAAGACTTTGATTTTCTATCGGTGTCAACCTATCATGTTTACAATGAATTGTGTACACATAAGGCGTCCAAGCGTTATGTGATATTCCATATATGCTGCAAATATGCCTTTTTTGCCTTATACATGTATAATTCAAATATCAGTTGTTAGAAATAGATTTCAGACCAAAAGGCTGAATAGTTAAATAGGTTATCAAGCCATCACTGAATGAAGTGTATGCGTGCTGCACTTTGAATATCTTTCTTCAGATTGAAGGTTGATATGAGAGCCTGTTTTTTGAGGCTTGCTTTTCACATGCACTCACTTCTTTTGGCTGTGAGTATTTTGAATTGCAAATTGGTAGTTGTTTAATGAAATAAGCCAAAGGCTCTCCTGTTATTTATTTCCTGTGCTTGTGACAATCCAAGATATCTAAAAATTGTGTCCATGACAGCAACAGAAATAACTTCTATATAGTTTATCGTTTATCACACTTTTGGAACCACATTGGCCATATTTCTTTTCAATAGAGTTTTTGTAATTGTAAAGTGTTTCATTGTCATCATTCTTATTATGGGAATCCAGTCGGGACTAAATTCACTTTACTTTTTAATGCCAAAAACATTGCTATAATGTTATATAGTACCAAATTCAAGATGTTTGTGCGATTGTTTGGTGTCTATTGTATTATCAAGTTGACAATTCAATATGATAGTAAATGGGAAAAGAGAGGGCCAAAATGGATTTTGTGGCCATTGTGAAGAACACATTCAAAGGAAAGTAGTCTGTAAATTGTTTGTGTGTGAATTTGTACATTAAATGTGGTGTGCCAAATACAACATGTAGCAGTTACTCAAATAACTCGATATGATTTTTACAAATAGACGCTTCAGATAGCATCCACTGTCTTTTGTCAATGACACTTAGGATATCTTGTTGTCAGTGACAAAGATAGTGGATCTATCTGGAACGTCTGACCGTTTCCAAAATCATGGAAAGTTTCTTGAGTAACTACTATTTGGCATATCTTATCACCTGAATGTCTAATAATAGGGCTGGGTATCGGTACAGCGTACCGGTACAAAACCGGTTTTTCCTATTGGACCGGTCCAGAAAAACCGGACCTGAAAAAATTAGGTGGACCGGATGTTGGACCGATTAGAAAATTAACAGAATATTTTATCAGGCATTCACACGTTTTGGCGCTTGCAGGTGGAAGAAAATAACAAGAGTGAAGTAGAGTAGAGTTTATAGTAATTTCTAACAAGTTTTACAGCCAATCGTACAGGTGCAGTTAGCGTTGTGGGATTTTAAAACGCCAGTGTAAGTCTAATACTCCACCAAACAGATTTCTTTGTAGTGAAATGGACCATTGGTATGAGTCATAATGCATCAGGTCCAGGTTCAGGTCCGGACCTGGACCTGATCCTCTGGACCTGAACCGGACCTGGACCTGAATTTTCTGTACCGGTACCCAGCCCTATCTAATAACCTTCATCAATGTATAAAATGTGATGATTGCCAAACCTTTTGAAATACAACTATTGCGATTAACAGCCCCATTGATGTTAAATAGGCAACAAGGTTGCCTAAATTGTGTCAAATCTGTCAAGGCTTTCTTGTGAACATTATTTGACTTCAATGCAAGGCAAAAGAGAAATTATGCATTGATAATGAATTATGTAACTTTGTTGATCAATTGCTGTTTGCATCAGTGCTAAGCATGTAAAATGACAGCTTAAAAAATAGTGTATATAAGATTTTATTGGTCTAGAAGTAAAGTACAGTCAAACCTGTATTAGGGGCCACCTCTACAGAGGGGCCACCTGTCCATAGTGGCCACTTTTTGTCTGTCCCTTGGGTATTTTATCTACAAGTTGCCACCTCTATACAGAGGCCACCTGTCTATAGTGGCCAAATTTGTCCGGTCCCTTGAGTGGCCGCTATAGACAGGTTTGACTGTAGTTAATGTTTCATATATGTTATTGCTGTAAGTATAATAGATAACTTAATGTTAAAGTTAAGTAACTTTAAACAACTTTCTTGTCATCCTGTCGAATGTTTGCAGATGATGTTAAAATCACTCTGCTAATTGTTACAATGCACCAATGAATGAAAATGCAGATTCTAAAGCTGCTGCTTTGTCTTATTTACATGTAACGTTAACGTTAGATGTTTGCAATCACAGAAGAAATCGTCAATAACATGTATAAGATTTCCAGACCCATGTTACAGGTGCTTTGGTAATACCTGTAACGTTATAAGGTTACTATCACATGAATGCAAGAGCAATGCAATATAGCGGTATGACAATTGTGTTGTGAAGATATTTATTCCATTTTATGTGTAACGTTAAAGTCACTAAATGTTTGTGTTTTGCTTGTATCATTAAAAGAATCAATAAATGATACTCTGCTGTAACGTCATGTTCAGTTCTCTTGTGGATCTTTCCTGATTTCCTGGTTAACGAGACCAGAAGTGACAAAAGCAATTCCAACTTAAGGATACTTGCATGTTAGAATCTTTGAAAATAGGGAATTTGAAAGAGCTTCAGCAATGCAACAAAGGAGCATAATGTATAGCAATAATAAATGTGTAATCAGCAACTAAAAACTTTTTTTTTTAATGATGATGTGCCTGGAATGCAAAGCTTGTAAGGTTAGAGTCTTAGCACGCTTTACATGCATGTTCAAAAACACTTGTACTCGCATTTTTGAAAAACGCTTTGGAGACGTAGTTTCAAAAACATCCGAATTGCATGTAATGAGGATTCAAAAACGCATCTCTGAAGGTATATTTCTGATAACGCGCGTGAGAAAGTGTTTTTGGAAATGCATGGTTGTGGCAAGATAACCTCCTTGGTTGTGTCAATAAGAAGAGAAGAAGCCAAGAACGTTCGAAATGACTGGTAGAACCTTGCGTTTCTAAGTTCCACTGTTCTATGACTTCTGTTTTCGGAACGTTGACTTTTCAAGATCTTTTTATAAATCGCTCAGCAAACAGTGCCAGGCTTTTTAGACGAGACTTGACAGACATAGGAAGCTAAGGTCACGGGAATCTGAAGTCGACATAGTCCCTGGCAAAGTGGGCCGTAAGGATTTGAGACGTCAGGCATTCCATCGTGGACAGGTGCGATTTTCTTCAAGTTTTAACCCGTTTTTTTTTCAACGAACGAACGAACGAAGGTAAAGGTATCAAGTCTGCTTTTGTCACTCTTTCAATGTGATTTTTTATAGACAGAAAACACTGCAAGTCTGCAAGCTTGAAAGGATCACAAAGGAAAAGGTATCAACTTATTTTGCGTTTGTGACTCTTTCCAACCTGATTATATATTGAAAGAAAACGATGCAACCCGAACTTTCAAAGTTCGTTTTCTTAAGTTTTTCTTGAACTTTCTTTGGAAGTCCTTGAAACGTCCTTGAAGGATGAGCCGTTCGCCCGAGGAGTCGGATTCGCGGGGCATGCTGGGAAGCGGAAGTCGTTCCCGGCGCATGCGCACGATGAGAGGCAGCGGCGCCCAAACCGTTCGTGATCCGCGGAACAACATGGGTAAGTTCTGCCTTCTAAATCATCTCCCAGGGGCTGGAACTGTCTCTCACAGACACACACACCTTATACAGCCCATAAAGAACCCGTCCGTCTCCATTGTCCAGCGGTTTGTGGGGTTTTAGCCGGGCTGGGAGGGTAGGACCAGCGGGGTGCAGCTAGCGGCCAAACGTTACAAGGCGGGGCAGTAATGACAGGACAGGACCATTTCCCGTCTGGAGAAATTATCTTTCCCCAGCCAGATCACAAAAACACTCGCAGATTGTCATCTAATTATCTGGCACCTACAGGCCTGTCAGATTGCCGCAGTGCCAGGACATCGGGTGTTCGTTTTGCAGCTGGAGTATTAGAAATTCAAACCCCCATACTGACTGACTGAAAAAGGCTAACGTCACTTGAACCAAGGTTGCTTGAACAGAATTTTGTTGGTGTTTGTATTTTGTGACAGTTTGACATGTGAACTTGAAGTTTTGCAACTTTACATGTAATTTTTGAATGGCATGAATCTATTTTGGCATGTTGAATACTTTTGCACTGTCAGTTGCAAGGCTGAATTCTTCTTTTTTCAACGATAATTTGTATAACAACAGTCTGCTATAATTATTCTCTTGATTGATATTTGTTGGATGGACAATCGAACTTAATTATGTGATTAACTAAGATTGACATTAGGTTTTGTTGGGGTTTTTGGCTACAAACTGAACCTATTTCATGAAAAATGTCCACCAAGGTCACTGAGTGAGAATTTGAGATTTTTGCAAAATGATATATGTGTGCCAGATGGTCAATTATACAGAACTGGACTTACATGTATTGTTTCACAGTCTGCTGTTATAGATCACATGGTGACAGGTTGAAAACACTGCATAACCGATTCTTATGCTGTAGCCTAGGGTTTTAATTCTTGACCTGTGTGTCAAGGACAAGCTGTTTACAACAGTGGGCTTACTAGCTTTAGTTTCCATCATTGCTGAATGAAATTAATGCTCATCAGTCATCAATAAAAAGAGTCGTCTAAAGCCGGGGCTAGGGCAAGGGGCAGCGCCAGGGTTGTAGCCAGCCTGAAATCATTTTCAGTCCCCTCGATTTTGAGTGGGATTCCTATCGAGCACCGAAGGCATGGCATGGTGTTGCGCGTCATTTCTAGGGGGTCTGGGTCCCAGAAAATGTTGAAACCTAGACCCTCTGAAACACTATTTCCTGCATTTTGAGGTGCAAATTTTGCTTGTAGACTAAGCTGTTCAATGTCATCTGTTTTAGTGAGGAAGGACACATGGGTTTCAGTTTTTTTATATCTTTACATATCAATTTTTTTCCCTGGGGACGGAATGAGGAAAACTTTTTTCAGTCCCCAGCTGCAAAATTCCTTCAAAGGACTGAAGGACAGGTGCTGGCTACAACCCTGGGCAGCGCAATATAGAGGAGCAAGGGGCCAATGGCTGACATAGGCACTTAGGCAACCGGTACAGTACTACTGAAGTAGGCAATCGAATGATAAAACTTCAAAATCCGTGTGATGAAAAATGAAAGCACAATAACGTCTTTGTGGAACAATAGTCTGTTTGGATTGGCATAGAAACTCAGAAACTGAAAATGAAATTCAAGGACTTTTGACTTAAATGCCTGCCAGCCTCTCTAAATTTGTGAAATGTTTTAACTCATGTTTCAAGTATAGAACAAAGGAAGTCATTCAGTTCACCAGGGTTATGATTGTTGTCACTATACAATTTAATTACAAATCTCTTGCCTTATGTTCATCATGCTCACGATGTTTCTTTCTTTAATTAATTATATCACTCGTTTGATGTGGTGATGCATTAGAAGCCTAAAGGTGTATAGAACTGTTGAAGATACACTCAAAAAGGGGACAATATGGAAGCCCTTCTGCACAACTTAGCATTGAGGCTTGTAACTTCAGTGTGAGATCCATAGCTTATACAAGTTACAGTTTCATGGAGATAAATCTTCAGGAAGGAAACAATGGTGGAATGATTAATGTTGTCATAATGAAAACAGAAGATCAATGTTTCATTCAAATTTCCAAGCAGATGGAGAGGTGGACAATTGTTAAGGTCAGGTCAGTCAAGAAACTTTACAACTGTCTCTCCCAACATCTGCTTGGAAATTAGTAACATTCCAGTGTGTCAAATTGAGGTGAGGAAGACAAGCTTTAGTTCCTTCCGTTCGTGCCAGCTTACAGCTTTGACTCAACATGGACCCCTACAATGATTTGTAGCCAGGATTAAGGTCGATCAAACATTGTTTAACACGCTTCACTTTCAGTACACAGAAAGTTGACAGGAATGTGGACAAATGTGGTTTCACATGCAGTGCACAATGTACTGCCTCCTGGCAGGCAACATTTCGACATTGAATAAGAAGAAAACAATGAAATCTCCATGTAATTCTTTCCAATAAATGTAGGTTGTTTTCTCTCAAGAGACACCACAGGGTTTGACCTGAGTAGAAATTCCTGGGGTGCCTGGCACATATTCAGGTCTTGTTGTAAAAGCAAACAAAGTGCTTGATTGAAGACAAATCTCCTGGCTGAGGCTATTCCTTATGTAGAAACACACAACAGTCTAAGGGGAGATGGGTAAAGACTTCTGACTTACTGTACATGAAATACTGTATACGTCATGTTCACTAAGTTGGGCTTTTAGTTAAAAAAACAATGAAACTGGAAGAAAAAATAAGACATCTCAGCTTTTACATTATACAATCTTTCTATTTACTATATTTCCTCTTGAAGTCAAAAACCATCCTAAGCATTCCTAATATTTTCAGGCTAAGTAAGATTACTAAGAATCCTGTGAAGTCTATACATTTTCCGTTTGTGTTCACCAGTGATGTGTAAGTTAGAGTAAATGTTTGGTAAACCCTGTCAGTGCGTGTGTCTTACACTGTCCAGTCGTATGTAGAGCCTGTCTGCTGTAGTATCTTAATCTGGCGCAGATAGCTCCACTGTAGGGATGATAGCAGATGTTTGAGGACGGATTAGCCCCAGGTAGACATTCCCTGCATCCCCTGTGTGTGTGGATGATCTGGAAGACCCTAACTCACAAATACTTTCTATTTACTTCTGGGGACATCTGGAATCCTGCCATCCTCATCCATGGACAACGTTGTTTTTCCCATCACAGCCGTAAGTGTTTTATGTTTCCTTGAGTAGAAGAACTATATGCAGATATGCCTTTCGTCTGATGCTTTATAAAGGAATGTGAATAAAAGAAAAATAAGTTGTGAATCAACTATCTTTGATGCAGACTGAATGTCATGATGTAGCTGGTACAGTATTAAATTTTCTACTTCAGAATGTCTCCACACTTTGATTGTGAACTGTATCCTGCAATTACAAAGATTTGAATACTAGTAAATTAGAGATCTACTATTGATGACATGTCAGTGAGTACATGTAAGTGACTGATTTGGTTGTAAAGGTTTGACTGAAGTATCTAATAATATTAATTTTTTTTGCGCGTTTACCAGGGATGATTTTTAAACTCTTTTGTTACTTCCACAGTCGTATGTTGGCTTTGCCAACCTCCCCAACCAGGTCTACAGGAAGGCTGTGAAGAGGGGTTTTGAGTTTACCCTTATGGTTGTAGGTAAGTAAGAGGCTATTACAAGTTGAAAATGCTGTTGAACTAGACAACTAGTTTAGTTTTTTAATGACAATGACAATGAAGTTTATTGCCCCATTGGAGCTAAAAGCAGTCAGTTTGGTATAAGACGTAGTAAAGGAAAAGTTATACATATACTATAGTTTACATACTTCTTCTCTCTTCTTAAAACATGACAGAGATTTTCTAGTATGTTGTTCATGTCACTAAAACTTAAACACAATTTTGTTTCAGGTGAATCTGGCCTGGGCAAGTCCACCCTAGTGAATTCCCTGTTCATAACTGACCTGTATTCCCCGTCTGAGTATCCAGGCCCCTCACAACGGATCACCAAAACTGTCAAGGTAAACACTCAGTAAAACTAGCATCAGTTCAATGGAAGTACAGTAGAGCCAGTTAATTGCACAATAGAGGCCAGTTAATTGCACAACGGATTACTGCACACTTCTGTTCATTGCACTGAATCCCCAAATCCCAAACTGGTGCAGTCCAGCTGGATAACCTAGCAATATTGCACCACCTGGATAATTGCACGAAATACGCCAGCATATTGGTTGTACAATTAAATGGATTCTACTGTACTTTTGAAAGTTTGATCATAAGCTTATACTCAAGTGTATCTTATCACATTCTATCGTCATGACCTAAGTAAACACTTTTGATAAACTTTAGTAGTAGTGTAATTTTAACTACTTGAGTGTGGCTCCAAGCAATGACACATTTTTACACTACATGGTCTAGTGCTATGTGAAACTTGATATATTTACAACCTTTGAAGATACGATGTCTTTCAAACAACAATCTTTATTTCTGCCAACTTATTCATTCAATCAAATAAGTGTTTTTTAATCCTTCATTTTTTGGAACATAGGTTGTCTTATGAAGTGTGGTTGATGTTGTGGATGTATGTTTCATGTACCAAGATATCACGGATCATTTCGAAGTAATCTTTAATGCAAGTACTACAATTTTTCTCTCAGATAGACTCTGAATTTGAACTGTTTATCCTGGTGGTATTGTTAGATTGTCTGTTCTTTGTGCCCATCAGGTTGAAACATCACGGGTGCTGGTTAAGGAAGGAGGGGTTCAGCTACAGTTGACCATTGTGGACACACCAGGGTTTGGGGATGCCGTGGACAACAGTAACTGGTGAGAGACATTTACAGACATGCAGTCAATGACTACCGGTTACAATGTCTTCTGGTGATGGCAGGCAAAATATGTTTTTGTGTTTATCAAAACATTGCAAAAATATTATACTAGAAATATAGTGGTAACTTACACAAAAACTGGTGTTCAATTCCTTTGGATTTACGAGTCAGTTGCAAGACTATATATAAATCCTGAGATATTTTAGTTTTTAGGCGTTTGGTTACCCAATGTCATCCCTGCACAGGGGAAACTTGAAATGCTCACAAATTTTTTGTACCTACACCTGACATTTTTTTGTCAGCAAAACTCAACCAAGGACAAGTAACACTTAACATTATTTACATGTGATTTTCTAAAGGAAAATATTACTGTTTTTCCCTAGTCAGTAACACAGTTCTGATGTTCTGTTCCCCTTAGTTGGAAGCCCATCACAGACCACATTGAGCAGAGGTTTGAGGACTACCTGAACTCAGAGTCCCGCGTGAACCGCCGGACCATGCCAGACAACAGGGTCCACGCCTGCCTGTACTTCATCGGCCCAACTGGACACGGGTACGTCTCCATTTTTAAAAAACAAAGAATAAAAATTGACATTGAGGTTTTGAGCTTCAAGACTTTGAAATAATGAATAATAATAATGAATGGTTTATTTGACAAAGAGACATAGAAATTACAACAAAACATCACCCTTGCAGTCATACGACTGAATTGCGGTGAGAATGTACAATTTTAACACACACTACAACATGGTATAAAAGGTATAAAACTTAAAAGTGGGAAATTATCGCAATGTTGTTTACAATACAGGGCTCGAAATACCACATGCATATGCAAGTTTGTGCAGGTAAAATTGGTGTGGTGCAAGTAAGTTTAGACCAAACTTGCACCAGTGCAAGTTACTTTTGTCCTCTAATACCTGACATTAGAAAAAGCTTACACACACCGAGAATATTGTCTGTCATTGAAAGGTAAAAGAAAATAACACTGAATAAAAAAAAGCCTAAATTTGTTATTTCTAAATTTGGTTAGACATCCAGGTAAACTATTTTTTTAGACAAATCCATCTCTACAATGCTAATGATTCCTATGGTGCTGTCTTACCTTGATTTGCATATGAGTTACATTTGCATACTAATTAGTTCAATTGGTTTTTCCAGTTATATGTATTGTATTGAGTTGTTCTACCACTTCATTCTGGAGATGATTAAGACTAGTTACTGTGATGGATGTCACTGGATGAGTCCAGAAGAAATCTATGGATCTTATCGAGTTGTAGACATTGAATTGTCTTTAATTGAGCCTAAATTCACAGTTTTTATGAAACAGTTTGTACAACTTCAAACCAAAAATAAAATACGCTACGGAAAAACAAATATCCAAACATGTGGTCTTTACCGGTATGTATCCCCATTTACTCACGTACATTTGCAAATTTTCAGAAGAGGAGATAAGGGGTTAACAGTTCACTATTTTGGGTTGTGCAAGTAAGTTTCCTTTGGTGCAAGTTACCTTTGGCTTAACTTGCACAGGTGCAAGTTGACTGAAAAGTGCATTTCGAGCCCTGCAATAAGATTAAAAACTAATAAAGTAAAGTGATTGATGATGATTATCAATATTGCACTTAAGTTAAGATATTGCACGTCAATATTGCACGAGAAGAGAAATCCAACAATTCAGAAATTCTTAGAAATGCACTTTTGAAGGAGATGGAAAAGGGCCTGGTCACTGCGTTGTACGATCATTGATTGTAGGATCACAAATTTAGGGCTGTCTGTCTATAGTCATTCATTTGTCATACGAAATTCCATTGTCTTCTTACAGAAAAACCTGTCTACGATCCTTGTTGGCAGTTGGTACTGTCTCAGCCTGCTTGAAAATTCTGTAACATCAGAATCATACAACGATCTATGTTGAATGTGACCACACCACAAGGAATTACAAGATGCAAATGAGAAAGGCTTGAATGACATTTTTTACCTTTGGCATTCCCATGAATGTGACACGTTTGTCTTCTCTATTGTTCCTGTAGGTTGAAGCCCCTCGATATAGAATTCATGAAAAGATTACATGACAAGGTCAACATCATTCCTCTCATCGCCAAAGCCGACACAATGACTCCAGAGGAATGCACACAGTTCAAGAAAAAGGTGAGGACTTCATCTAAAACACATGCACTTTAATTGAATACCTGTTGGTTTATCTAAATTCTAATGTTGTCCCTCATCTCATGAGGGCTAAACAGGCTTGCACATAGATTCTATGGCATGATGGCAGAGTGCCACGTGTCTCTGTCCTCAACTCAGTATTTAACTAACAAAAGAAAAAGATCCCCAAAACTTTGAAGATCAACTCAGTATTGATGTGTTGAAAAATTCATTTTACTAGAAGTTATATTATGTTGTAGAGTGAAACCCATTACCAAATAGTACAAAAGGAGTATTCTGACTAGATAGCTTGAAAAATGCTTTTAGTTAGTTGGATGTGCAAATGAAAGTTAGCTGTGAATATAACCAGCTACTGCATTGGTACGTGCTTGCAAAGCTCATGTGTTGCACCAAATGGTAAGTGTTGCGGCCAAAAAGATACAAATGCCTCACTGTCATAGTCATTGAAATGTTTGTTGTGTCAATAACACATTGCCTTTTTTCCTTCCTGTCTAGATTTTACAGGAAATCAAAGAAAACAAGATTCAGATCTACGAGTTCCCAGAGGGAGAGGATGAAGAGGACAACAAACTCAACAAGAAACTCAGGGTAGGGAGTTAGTATTACAGTCAATCCTGTATAAAAACACAAAAGTGCAAACATTTGACCGACATTGGTTGAAGCAATAATTGCCTTGCTGTCATCGGATGAAGGGCTAATTGTGATGTACAGTCAGGATCAGTCTATAGAAAAGGCTCTTAATGTTTGGTTCAATGGGAAAAGTAATCTAAGGGACCACCAAAAAGTTCAGCAGAGATGGTCACTTGTGCAGAGTTGACTGTAACTTCATTCTTTCATCACCTTTGATGAAAGAGCAAACTAACTTTGAACCTACCTGCTCACTAGTACAAGTTTGATTGCATATGATATTTTATTGTAATTTTCATAAAAATAATAATTGTTCACTGCAAAATTTAAAACTTTTGTCCAATTTTGAGGCAACTCAAAGGAGTGTCTGTTCTGTGGTGCTGATCACCTGTGTTACCATGGTAACAGGAGAGGATTCCCTTTGCTGTGGTTGGCAGCAACACGCTTCTGGAGATCAACGGGAGGAAAGTGCGTGGTCGGCAGTACCCCTGGGGCGTCGCAGAAGGTATAGTGTTACTTTTCCTGTATGTACATGTCTCATACTGTACTCATGTTGTACTGATGTTGTATGATGTATTGTACTGCACAAGTGCTTTCCTGCCTGCTGGAAGAATAGCTTGCTGAAAGATGCAGCTAAAAGTAGATTGAAATAAACTCACCTCAAGCCGGACAAGTTATCTTTGAAATAAACTCACCTCAAGCCGGACAAGAAATCTTGTGTGGTTGTTGAAAGTTTATGAAGCAGGACCGCATGATGGGTTTTACATTAGGCCTAATCTCCAAGCAGGTCCTGCGTGTTATAAGACAGTAACATAAGCTGGGGAGGGAGTTTAGCCAGCAGAGGAGTAAAAGCTCCTTCCCTAGCTTATGTTACTGTCTTATACCACGCAGGATCTGCTTGGAGATTACATTAGGTCTGCTCATACCTTGCTATGTACAGTAACAGTACATATATGTAATGAATTTCTGTTGCTTCAATTTCAGTGGAGAACATGGACCACTGTGACTTCATCACACTAAGGAACATGTTGATCAGGTAGGAAAAAAGGACTTACGAAAACTAATAGTAGTAATAATATTCTTTTACCAGTCACCTTTGTCAGGTTAAGAACGTAATATGCCATAAAAATCTTCATTTTGATAGTGGATACAGGCTTCAATCAATGGTGGCTTTGTTATGAGTGTGTTGAATTTTTCTGTCTTGTAGGACCCATATGCAGGACTTGAAAGACGTAACAAATAACGTTCACTACGAGAACTACCGCTGTCAGAAGCTGGCCGGCATCACAGCGACCAATGGTACCGAGAAAGGCAAACCGGCCGGTGGCAAGTATGTACCCTTATTGCTTTCTACTAGCAACCAAACAGCTTCTTATCATGATATTGTAAGCTGAAATCAAATAGACAAGGTAGTTGCTTCTTACATAAATACAGGTGTCCTGGCAGTTGATTTTCAAATGAAGTAAATGTTAACCTGTGGTATGCTAAGTTACTGGGGTACTGATAAAATTGTGGTGAAGGAGGCACATGGAATATGGTGGGGGTTAAACATATGCTCTGCCTGTGTTAAGTCTTGGTGTTACACTTTCTCAAAAAAGCCTTTAACAGTTTGTCAACTAATCATAACGAGTTCTCATTCTGAACACAGTCCAAGCGTAGCCTCCACTTTAAGTGTTTCATGTACAACTCTGAGAGATTTTCCAAGTGTTCTATGTCTTGCCTCTTGGGTGTTGGTTCTTGAGTGTGCTGTTGGACCTGTCTTGAAGACTCGCTGTGCTGTGGGTGAGTGTGTACACGCGGATGTTGCCAGTGTTTTACTCCAGCATGTGCATGTTTTGGTCCTGAAACCTCAGCCCCTCCCATAACCCTGCCTCCAGAAACCCCCTGGCACAGATGGAGGAGG
Source organism: Branchiostoma floridae (assembly GCF_000003815.2). Lineage (NCBI taxonomy): Eukaryota > Metazoa > Chordata > Leptocardii > Amphioxiformes > Branchiostomatidae > Branchiostoma > Branchiostoma floridae. Next base: position 5,841,151 of record NC_049984.1, read on the forward strand.
AGAAGAGAGAACATGTGGCCAAGATGAAGAAGATGGAGATGGAGATGGAACAGGTCTTTGAGATGAAGGTCAAGGAGAAGCGCCAGAAGCTCAAGGACTCAGAAGCAGACGTAAGATTTGATTCTTGTCCTTAGGGCTCATGCACTGATTTGGGCGATAGCTAGTTATGATTACCGTGTATTTATTGGAACAACTCAAAATAAGATTGTCCAAAAATATTGCAGTGTGAGTTGTCAACAAGGCTATCTAAGTAGAACTGATTCAGAAGCTTTTGGAGACACTGAATATTATCATGATCAAGTTGTGTTGTAGCAATTTTCTGTGGCCTACAGTGTCTCCATGGAATTTACATCCTACCATCATTGTCTTATAACAGAGGCCATTACAACACAATTGTATGCATCAATCCAATAATTACTGAATCTTTGACTGTAACTACTGTCTTGTACAATTTTGTGTGACTATCAGTGTCTTACCATGGAAGCTAAATCTTCCCAGCATTGTTTTCACATCCGTCAATCCAATGATTAGTGAATTTTCAGAAATACTTTTGTGATGTGACCTTACCAACTGTTGTGCCCCCCTCCCACAGCTTCAGCGTCGGCATGAGCAGATGAAGAAGAAGCTGGAGCAGGAGTACAAGGAGCTGGACGAGAAACGCAGTCTGTTCGAGAAGGAAAAGCTGTCCTTCGAGGAGAGCCAACGGCAACTGGAAGAGCAACGAAAAATGGATGCCACAAAGTAAGTGTCTTGTTGGTGTTCTATCTCATAAGACAGTGGATTTCGCACGGTGTTCTGGTCAGTTCAGGTTGTAATTGGGTTGCAGTGCCTGGTGTGACTGTAGAGGCCAATCCTGGAGTGACAGACTCTGTTGCAGTTGACACAGGTGAATTCCATGCCTGGCTGTGTGAGGGCTGGTGCTGGCTTTCTTTTCTCCTCCCATTTGTCTTCTCTCCTCTTACAGTGTGGTTTATACTGTATGTTCCTTTATTTTTGAAGGGACCTAATTTCACAGTAGGATGTCATTGCACTGCTTGAAGTTTGTGGTGTAAGCAATTGTGTAGTGTAATGATTAAAAAAAAAGATAATTCCACAATGAAGATGTCAGTAGTTTTTCATCTATAACATCTAGAATTTGTCATACACTGTACATCAATTTGATAATAATTTGAGTTCCTTTATCTACTCAACCTGAGGGATTTTATCTGCAAATGATTTGGTATCCTTTGAGCTGCCCTCCATGGCTTTATTGAACCACTCCTTGCCTCATGTTGGAAAGTATGGAGAAGAAATAGATTTTTCTCTTTGGTAACCCTACTGTAAAAGACATAAAGGTTGTTTGCAATGTCTAAGAAAGACTAACGGTATTCTTTCCTCTTCTTCCCCCAGATCCCTCGACAACAAGAAGAAGAAGGAGAAGAAGTCGCTCTTCTAAGTGTTACAAGAATTCCAGCGCCATCACACAGCTTGTAGCCAGGCAGAAGGCTTCCCATGCCAGCGTACATTACATAGAGTACTGGGGACGCTCTCAAAGCCTTCCCCCACAGGGCTCGAAATACTTATTCTGTTTACCTGCACGGGTACAGGTAACATGCAACATTACCTGCACCAGACAAATTCTACCTGCATCTACTCAAAAATAATGTTTGGGAAAATTCGTTGCTCCTAGTAGGACCATTTTGAATCTGTTATCTGTATATCTGTAACTGCCCTTTGGCATGATACCCCATGACCCAGCTTATTTGCTGTATTCAAGTATATTTTCTATTATGAGGATTACAGTACCAGGTATTTTTGAGTCGCAGTCACCTATATGTAAGTCTAGTGTAGTAGACTGCTTTCTTTCTGAAACAGTTCAGGTAGGCATCATTCCTGTACAGAACAGAATATGCAGGTAGTACTAGTATTTCGAGTCCTGTCTCGTTTTAAGTAGAGCTACACCTAGGGTTACGGGGGAAGCATTTCCACATGGCTAAGGGTTCTGCCAACAGTATTGATAGTCTATTTTTTAACAAAGTTGTTTTGGAGAATGGGGAAGATGGGGTTAGGAAGGAGATAGACAAGTTGTGAAATATGCAGAAGTGAATATTTTCATCTTGCAGAGAAATGGTCAATAAGGTACAAAAATGTAGTTACAATTTCCTTTCAGGGTCTTGCTTTTTTTTTAATATAGTCAATATAGAAGAAGCCATTTAAAATTGCTTATTATCTTGGCATTATTGTTGTGGGATAGGTTTTGCACTAAACAGTGGAAGTTTTACTTGAATTGGTATGTCTGGAATCACATGCATGTCTTGCAAAATTATGTCTCAGATTGAAGTAAGTTAATTTTTTTTTCAACAAAGTTCATGTACGTGTAAAAGATTAGCCTACATATTACGTCAGTTTGCACTCAGTAAAAAGGATTGAAAATACTTTTTTTTCCTGATCTGTATACAAAATACAAAATACAAAATGCACTCTGTATTTTATTGATGTACACTTATTACAGGAATCTTGATTTTTATCCCTTGAAGTACATTGTATAACACACAATATTTAAAAGTGTTACCTAACTGCAAAGTGTGTATTAGTGGAATTCTATATCAGCTGAAATTATCTTCCCAGCAGTTGTTTTGAGTGTTGACTTATTGACTCATAAAGATGGTAAAAAAAAAACTAGTTTCACTTTCTCTGTAAGTCCCTGTATTCACCAATGTTAGGCCACACCAATTTGATTTCTTGGTTCACAGATTCGCTCCTATTTTATGGAGAAAAAAAATAAAAATAAAAATTACCACTCAGCAAATTTTCACCATTAATGAAGCCATTCACCAACTTTCTGGTGTAGCAAATTGGCCTTTATATTATAAGCTCCTTAAAGTGTGGGTACAGGTGCTGTTACTGTACAATAATAGTGTTTTTGTACTTTTTTCAAGCTGAAAACTTTTTTTCTTTATGTTTTGGATTAGTCTTTACCTTTTCCCCAACCATTTTACAATTTTTATTTTTATTTCGCCCTCTCGCTCCATATTTTTTATGGAAAAAATCTGTGAACCAAGAAATTAAATTGGTGTGGCCTTATCAAAGGCAAATGAAATGTAAAATGGTCTGGCTATGTAGGGTTAGGCTTACTATTTTGTGGCTACCGGTGTTCTTACTATACCATAGAGCAATACTGATATCAATGTAAAGTCATCTTGTTTTTATACTGATACAAAGTGATACCAGTACTTTTGGTACATGTATGAGGCTACATCTCTTTATGTTAAACTCCAAACCTTTGAACCATTGCAAACCATTGAATCCCACTGTAACCATTCTTTTGTACAGTGCAAGTAACGTTACATACTGGACAATGAAACTGCATCTCACTAAGTCTCAAGAAGCGATACTTGTGTTTTGCTCTTCTCGAAGGCAATAGTATAAAAAGAATTAAAGAAATATACTGTATTATAGATGCTCCCTAATCAAACACTGCAGAAACCTGAATGTTGCTCTCCTGTTACCAGTAAACTCACTGAGTCTTCAGTACATGATGCCATTAAGAAATTAAACCAATGCAAGATGTTCTATCCACAATTTTTCCTGTTGTCGTCCAGAAATGACTGACATTACTTTTTAATATCTTATAGATTTAGTCTTAGTGCCCAAGACACAATGCCTACACTATAGTCTGGAAATTGCAATGGGACATGTACATTTCTTTCAATTCTTAACTTGAAGGCTAAAGGGCTTCTTGGTTAATTGAGAAGTAATCATATACTTGTTATTGGCCAAGATTATTGCAAGGGTATACCTATTGTGTCAATTTGAACACTTGGCTATTTAGGCTGGCAAAATATGTATTTACTGAAGCCGGCATTCACAGTAACAAAGCTACCTGCATTATGTTTGTAGAATTTTAACTTCAGTCTATGAAAGGAGACACGATGTGTTATCTTTGCTTTGATGTCATTTATATCAGGTAGTATTATGTTCACAGTACTTTACCTGCCAAGTGATCTCCGTCATCCTTAATTTGTGTGTGATAGTTTTCACTGTTAAATCAACGAAAGGGGACTTACCAGTGCCGGTAGTACCCTATGGCCAGCTTGTCAGAAAAGCTGTTTTAATACTTGGCACAAAGCTTTTTTTGATATAGGAAACATGTTTTTCTTCCGCTATCTCTCTCAATACTCACCAGTTATCCTATTTATTTTGCATGGAGTATTTATGCTGTACTCTTCAATGTCATGCTCAATCATTGCTGCATAATTTTTTTTTTACCTTTTGTGAAACAATAGATGTGATTGTATCATGCACCTCAGGTAGTCTGCCAATGGTTTTGTCTCTTTTTTGTTTATTATACCTTCCTTCAATGTGAATGAAACCAATTTGTGTCTACCTCTGAAGTGATTATTTGTAACCTACAGTCATGCATGTTCTAGTACTGTACTTCTTTTGGATGGCAGAATGCAATTGTTCAAAGTCACTTACTAGCACTTAACATTTAAAGATGCTTGCTTCTCATGTTTAGCATGAAAAAGCTTTTGAAAATGTTGAAAACAAACAGGCCTAATAAAACGGGTGACCACTTTTCACTGTGACCAGTGTCAATGTATTGTTCGTCAAATGACCCCGTTGTTGCAATAATCAATGTACCCGCAAGGTGTCGCTAAGCTATTTCGACTGTCCACGTTAATTTCCAAGCAGATCCTATGGTAGCATAAGGTAGTATCAAAAGCTGGCAGAGGAGCGAAGACGGCTTAGGAGTGTGTTTCGCTACATGGCAAATGTACATCTCTTGGAACTATATTATGCCATTGTAGGATCTGCTTGGAGATTATGTCGGTCCACATGAGAGACAGACTCACACGTGAAAATTTACGGATTCATACCTGTGTTCGGGACAGACAGCGGATAACTGGAGCGCTCTCCTTTGGTGCAATTTCAGCTTAGCCTGGAATCCAGCCGTGTTGTGCTTTAGTCGCTCCCCAGAGGCACGTCGTGTTGGCAGGAAGCAGAGCGACCAAAGCACAACACGGCTGGATTTCAGGCTAATTTCAGCTGCCCTCAGAGTGGGTATCCAGT
>NC_049984.1:5846302-5915578 GCF_000003815.2 Branchiostoma floridae
GAAGAACTGTCCCCACTAACGTTACCACTACGGGAAATGTTATGCTTTAGATATTTACTGAGCTCAAGGCGTCACAGAAAAAAATGCTTTAGTATATTTTCTGCACGTCTATCTGTTGCAATTTGTTGACATAACGGAACAATCATTCTTCACGCATGTTACAACATAGCTTGGTCTTGTGCCGCGTACGTCATGTTGTTACCATTCACAACCAACGTTGTGTAACGTTATAGTCAACGTGTTTTTCTCGCTCAGCCAAGGTTCGTCTGTCATATCAGGTCATCAACGCCCCGGGGGTCCCCCAACTAAACTCCCTTCTTCTACATATTGGCCGGTTAACGTCTTTCACAAGAGCCAGAATCAGACTTGGGTGAGTGTTTCTTTAAGAAGAGGGATTGCCTGTAAAGATGGTGTCAATGTTTAATTCGGTACTGTTACCTGTCTCCAAATAGTTGTCTGTTATAGAATGCTTCATCTAGAATTCTCTTTGAACTGTTTCTAGTGTGCTAAACTGTGCACTAAGCTGTAAGTCTTAATTCTCATAGTCTTCATAATCATCGCTCAGCTCACAGCAAAGCCTGAGTGAGTAGGTATGTCGGTTTACTCAGGTACCTACACCACATAAATGTATGATTATAATTCGAGGCACCTTCACTTTCCACCACAAATGTTCTAGCAATAGTAGCATGGCGATAAAACACTTCATCAGGTACGTCTGTGGGAGGGTTGCAACGTGACCTTAAGCTTGAATTCACAAATTTACCCAAAATCATATTTACATCGCTACGTTTGGTCATTACATATTTTTTACGTTGGATGCGCATGTTGTGAGTAGAAAAATACATGTACACGAATGTAGCGAACTAACAAGATGATTCGGCTAATTTGTAATAAGAAAATCTGGTGACATGGCTGTTGCTGGGCCGGTGAGCCCGGGTGTGCTTAATTGGGCCTCTGGGGTTTTTGGACATGTTAAACAACAGAAACACGACAAAGATTTGGCCATGCTACAGTTTCCCATGTTTGTGTGGAAGTGCTCGGCATGTCAGAAATCTGTGCACGCTGTACCCCGCACGATCGCTACAAGGTACATGTATCAGCTCGTTTTTACCATGTCTGATTTGTTTTTCTTTAAAGTGGCCTGCACTAGAAGGAGAAAGCCTCAATGTGCCTCAGACCTCACTATAAGATATGTTCGCCTTTCGTTAGACAGGCAGAGAAAAGGTTGCATAACACACACCAAGATAGAATCCATTATTCTATTTTGCATTTCACTATTCAGTGCATAGATGGCAACCACAGCGTTTAAGAAAGATCGCCCGTCCACGGCGGAGAAGGTGTGCTACGGCATCGGCGCCCTGTCGTACATGACCACTCGACACGTGTTGAACTTCTACCTGAACTACTTCTTAGTAACGGTGGCCCAGGTAAAGTACATTCTACAACATGCAACAGCTTGGAAATGTTTGGAACTAGAGTTCGGCAACCTCATACGTCCATGAAATACTTAGAGTTTTTGTAGATGATATTAGTGGCATACACATTAACGTGAGTTATGCACGGTGGTGTTCATCATTGATAAGCTTACACATGTATTCATCCATCCATTCATTCATTTGTAACAAGTAAAAAATCCCATCATTTATCATTAAGTGCAATGCCATTTTTGCATTAATTATGCAAATTAGTTCCTCATTTGCATGTTCGGTATCTGTTTATGTTCCACCAATCATGAATTACATGTGTTACATTTACTGAAGTCCAGTTATGGAAACAATGGGATTATATAAGTTCCTCATTAATCATGTAAATTGAGTTTTTGCATAACATTCATATCATTGAGTACATCTTTCACTAAGCTAACTGCATTTGTAAGTTAGGTAGAGATCAGACCGTTGAAATTCAATGCAATTCCACAAAATTACTTATTTCATGTTTCCAACTCCATCTTTCCTGTGTTTCCAATATAAATGGTGCCTTATTGGTTTATCCGCCTGTATTTTACAAGGTTCCTCCCCTTGGCATCCTCTTGGTCGGAGTTCTCGGTCGAGCATCAGAAATCTTGTCCTTTCCTGTACTGACATCTCTCATCACAAGAACCAACACAAGATGGGGGCAACTCAAACCATGGTGAGTAGTATACTGTACTACAATTACAATTACAATTATGTATTATTCAGTAAAACCACGAGGGGGGGGGGCAAAAAGCAATGACAATGTCATTACTTTTTGCATCCCCCTCGTACCACCCGACGAGTCTCAAAACAAGTAGTCAACCTCATCATTGTCTTTTGCAAACTCTCTCTCTCACTCATGACAGGGTATTGCCGCTCTCTCTCAAATATGTCGTTTGCATACACGACATACTATATTTTCCCATGTCTTCCATTTACCTGCAGGGTATAAACCTTGTCTGTCTTTATATATACAGGATTCTTGGCTGTACCCTGGCCACGGTTCTCTTGTACATGCTGTTGTGGTATGTCCCAGACGTGACGCCAGGTCTCAAGATCGCGTACTTCGTGGCACTTTTTATCATGGAGAGTGTTCTTGAATCGGTATGTACATATTTCAAGCAAAAACTCATGCAGAATTTAATGTAAATTAAACTTTGTGCATTGTCGGGATAAGCTAGGCAGACCTCTTACGTTAGCTGTATCCCGATTCCAACGGTTCCTGGGGTAGCAACCATTTTAAGCGGACTAAAACTAACAGGTCTGGATTCCAAGCTAGGTCTAACGCATACTAATGGTAACAGTCTTATGTTATAGGACGTTCTGTTGGCCACCGATCTGGTTTTTATCCATCGGCCCTCCTACATCGTTTGATAACCAAATTCACCCCCCCCCCCCCCGCATGAACATTGTTATACCAGCTTTCTTCCCCACCTAGGGCCTCACTCTGGCTCACAAAACCCTTGTGATGCACATCAGCGACGACTGCAGTGACAGGGAATCAGCCATTGCATTCAGTAAGTAACCGGCGAAAGGCTTAAAATTGATCTAGTTTATCAAGTCTGCTACAACGTATTTTTGAAGAACGCGAAGTATAAACAAACCATGGGAATGAGTAAACTTACATAGAAATGGTATGGACTAGGGGTGGGTACCGGTACAGAAAATTCAGGTCCAGGTCCGGTTCAGGTCCAGAAGATCAGGTCCGGGTCCGGACCTGACCCTGGACCTGATTCAGTATGTGAACACATGTGAATGGACGATAACCAAAACAATGGTCCATTTCGCCGCAAAGAAATCTTTATTGTGGAGTATTCGACACCCACTGGCGTTTTAAAATCCTACGAGGCTATCCGCCCCTGTACGATTGGCAGTAAAACTTGGTAGAAATGACTCTAGACTCTACTCTACTTCGCTCTTGTTATTTCCTTCAACGGGTAAGCCCTAAAACGTGTGAATTCTTGATATATTAGTAATCTGTTCATTTTCCAATCGGTCCAACATCCGATTCACCAAATTTTTTCAGGTCCGGGTTTTCCGGACCGGTCCAATGAGAAACACCTGTACACCGTACCGGTACCCATCCCTAGTATGGGCTCAATGAAGTACTACTAGCTATGATAGGGACTTAAGCTATTGTTTCTCAACTATGAAGGATCTGCAGCTGGGCTTATCGGTTTGGTCCTTGGTGTCGCCATTGAAGGCCAGGTCGTCGCGGCCTTCGGCGGGTCCCTGTCCGGTACCTGTAATCATGGCAACGACACTATCAACGGTACGGGCAGTAACTACACAATCACTCCTCAGACAGGTAAACAGGTACGACTGTTGTTCCCATCTGTGTTGGTCAAAGACATCTTGATCGTAGGACCAAGTTAAGAACGTTATATAACGTCATTGGTGGTGGTCTCATGTGGACTGGCTTTACATTGTTGGATTTAATGTTTAATCTTACCACATCTAATCATTAAAATCTTCGAAGGTTTGAAAGAAAACCAGGCTTGAATCAATTGAGTCGGTGTCGTTGCATAAAACATGCCTTGAAATAGTAATTTTCCTTCATGTGTTTCTCTATTACCACAGGAGGCCGGTTACCTGGTGGCGGCGGGAATCATCTGTCTCTTGGCTCTGATCTTCATCACTGTGACATTGACAATGGTCAAGGAACGGACAGGTAGTCTCGAGAGTTTATGGTTGACAAATGCATTTACTTCTTCTGTACCATCAGGAAGACCAGCTGCGTTGCGTCGAAATGCCACCTGATCACTGTCCTAAAAGTATTTATGATATCTTCCAGCATCCTCCAACCTTAGCCTGACTAAAATCGCACCCCTAGCGGCCGGTCCTACGATTGCCTAGGGAGGGGGTAATTAACTCCAGCCAGCGAGAGCTTTGAATGTGTAAACACAGGCTACTTCCAACCTTAGCCTGAGCTCAAACAAATAGTGCTTTCAGTGGAGAACTATTAATCAATTTTTTCATTATAAATTTCAAGTTTACATCTTTTATTCAGTTTCTTTGTTATCTTAGTCTAAATTCATATTGTTTGGATACCCAGCATTCCAACAGGAAAAGACCAATGAACCGCTGAGAAGCAGTCTGAAGCGAGTGATGACACACAAACCCTCCGTGTGCGCACTTCTTCTGCTTCTCTTCTGCATCACAGCCGGCTCTGTAAGTTGATGTAAATTTAATTTGTTTCCTCTACCAGGAAATGCTCGATGTAATTCGGTTTGATCAATTGAGGAACTTATCGTTTGGTTTAATATTTGCCGCAACATACTAAATACATATATAAAAATATCATGGAAATCCATCATTCCTATGTTCCATTATGCTTCTTGGAAGATTTTGACAAAAATTCTCCTGCAGTTCCAGAGCAAGCTGCTAGGGGGAGGGGGGGGGGCGCAAACATACACCACTTCTTCCTTACATCAAAAGCTATCAAAAGAAATCAAGACCATAGCACGTCCAGGTAAAAAGATACAAAAAAATTGAAGTTCTGCTGCAGTACTAAGGTCACACACCAGGGGGCCCAAAAAATTGACCTTGACCTTCGTCTTCCCAACCCCTACCCACATACCAAATATCATTGTAGTCTATCAAGAGGTTCTCAAGTTATTATGTCCACAAATATCCGGAAACACAAACACACACACACACACACACACACACACACAAACACACACACAGACACACTCAAAACTATACCTACATTTTTCATGGAGGTAAACATCCATCGATCATTAGCACACCCATTTCTGTACGATTATAAGTAAAGCAATAGTAGACTCTGAAGTCTTAACTCATTTTCAATGTCTTAAACAATCATTAGGTCACTTTACCCAGGTTTTTCAACAAAGCGTGGCGCTCTATGTTCAGTATTCCCTGGGCCTTGGAGGTCAGGTGCAGAACTGTCTTCTGGTCCTTGTGGTAAATATCAACTCTGTACTTCAGTAAGAGTTCTGTATTGAGATTGAACTATCTATCTTTTGTTCACCATTTTATGAGAGAATGGGTTAATGATCAGTTCCTCTAAATCTGACCCACTTAAATTACTGTAGAAAGTAGAAATTACACATGTATTATCACAAATGTCTCTATAAATTACATTCTAATTTTCATTTCTTAATATACCTCCGATGGTTCCTTGTTTACAGCTGCTGGAATGGACTAAGCTGTGATTTAGAGCCAGTCGGGATTATAGCCGAATTCGTGATTTGTTGATTTAAAGTTTTTGTAGCAATGTAGAAAATGGTAAAAAAAAACGAACCTTGACTAAGTCGTTAACTATTTAAAGGTCAAGAAGTGTGCTAAGTTTAATTTATTTCTCTTCTTCTCAAGCACAAGACTTATCTAAGACCAGAAATCATGCTTCTGTTTTATTTTCTGCGATGTTGATACGTACTAATTCTGTTTCAGCCACTTTTCTAACTGTATACTGCACTACTACTATGCTGCAGGTTTATGGCATATCGACTGAAAAGCAAAATAATCAACTACCCCGTTAAGTGGTCGATAAAGATTTTTATACGTTTGGATTTTCAGGGATGCTGTCTGATAGGCATTCCTGTTGTTATGTTGCTGATGACCAAGTTTGGTAAGAAGCCTGTGGCAGTCGGGAACATTCTGGTAAGATAATTCGCTTTATCGGAGACAAAATGATTGCACCGGGTGTAACTAAACGGGATTAATCAACATTTTCTCGCATCTTGGTCTGTTATATTTGTTTTCATTACTTAAACTGTTTTTAAAATCGTGTCAGACCGATGAATAAAATCGTTTTGTGTAGCGTTTTGTTGTATCAATAGTCACACATTTCAATTAGGTAACGCTAGTTCACCTTTATTCGCGGGGTAACCTTTATCCGCTGCATTCAAGACTAGGGCATTTAGAGATATTGAAACAACGGACGGTGGTTTCCAACTGCAATACCTAACAAAAATGCAATTTGAAACCACTGTCTATCGACGTGATATCCCTAAAGTCCCTGTTTGTAAGTAGAACGGATATAGGTTACCTCTCGGTTACTGGTGAACTAGCGTTATGTATACAAACGAGTCTGGACAACATTAGAATAGATAAACTATTTTCTTATCGTCTCTATATGTTTTCCTGCCAGATATTAATGCCTATCGTGTTAGGACTCCTGTTCGTGCCCGGAAATCTTGTTGCCGTTCTACTCATATTCGCGGCTTATGGAATGGCATATGCTTTGCCTTTCATTGTGCCATGGTACGTCATATGTATATAGATTACTGCAAACATGTCCTGAGCAAATGAGCATTTAAGTTTGATCTTATAACGATTATATCAACTCAGTTTAATCGTCATTTTCTCACATGTATATTCATTCACTTTATGCTTGTACACTATCATTAAATGCATTAATTGCTGTTCACTTAGCAATTGGCCCTTTGTTATCTGCAATAAATTTTTACATAGCTTGATGATGGTAGAAAAAACTGTCGCGATAGTAATTGTCAAAAACAACGTCTATCTATGACTGCTTTCAGTCCTTCTGTTTCTGGCTCTCTACGATATATACAGGATGATGTTATCCGACGTGTCAGACCTTCTGAAGCTCCAGACGGGCAGAAGTTACGACACGGTGCTGCACGGCGTCTTTATCACCTCCCAGCGGATAACAGGAGCGATCGGCTTTGGTGCCATTTCAGCTGCACTGGAGTGGGTATCAGTTTACTAGCATCATTGCTACCTCTTCTATTCGCCAACGATGTATTTAGAATGAAAACAACAACAACAGAGTGCTTCCACACTCTAATTAACAAGCACAGCTATCGTCACAGCTATCCTTCACCTGAGTAGACAGGTGTAACTTAGTGCCTTTCCCATACCAAGGGACTTGCACCTGGCAGGGATTTAAACACTTTCAGATTCTAAGTCTAACTCTAACCACAAGACAACGTTGTTCTTTTTTTTAGTTTTAAGAAGTTTTGCATAAAAACCTAAATGTTTACAGAATCGGCGGCTACAAGAGCGGAGTCTGTGATCAGCCAGAGTCAGTAGGTAGAGCTATCCGCTGGAACGTCACAGTGCTGCCAATGCTGTCCCTTGTGCTGAGCCTGGTGGTCCTGTGGCAGTATCCGGTCACGGAGGAGATGAGACAAAGGACTAAGGAAGCTCTGGAACAGATAAGGTTATAAGAATTGGCTTTTGAACATCACTTAAAATACTGCAATTTGTCCGTATGTATCAGTTCGATTGTGTCCCGATATTTTGACCAAAGAGGGTTATTGATATTCCAACTAAAGGAGTCATTTTTATTACCTTTTCATTCTGCAAATAGATGTTGACAAAATCCATTCAAATTTTCACAGGAAAGCAAGTGAAGAGGGATCGCGGCAACAGAGGAAGACAAAACATGACGGATACATGGCAGATAAAGTTGTTGTGGATGTGCGAGGAAAAGAAAATGAAAATGGAGTAGAGAATATGGGCTTCTCTACTTAGTGGTCGGTGTGGTCTAGCCATTAACCCAAAAGGCATTCTAATACTAGTAAGTACAATGTATTTCAATAAAGTTGACTCCCTGACATCAATTGCTACCCCACTCTGAGTGAGAGAGAGAAACACCCACACGAACGCATCTACGTAAGGAATATAACCACCATTTTTCATGGAGGTACTAGTAATAAAAAGAGGTTGGCCACTTTGAAAATACCACTATTGTTACAATAATCTCAGTGTTAAACTCCGTGACCGTATTCCGAATGAGGAAATCATAGCTAGACTGGGAATAGAACACTCTATTGTCGATGCCATCTGGCTTAGAAGACTAAGGTCCGGACATGTAGTAAGAAGACCACCAAACACATACATGTAAGTCCGAAAGCCAAGGCCCGGTGGGGCAGACCCCCGAAGCGCTGGAAGGATCAAATAGCAAAGGATATTGGACGGAGTATCAAGTTTGCGGAGACAAGTGCAAAGGACCGTGCAACCTGGAGACTTCTCACGGAGAGGAGCAAGGGGCCAGTCCCTGGCCTTAAGAAGATAGGCAGGTTACAATAATCAATCTAACCGCTAGGTGTCGCCACCGAGCGTGCACACTATTATTGCAACGTTGGTGTGAGACCGCACTCAAGCTATTTCGTCGTCTGTCCACGTGAGGGACGGGCTCACACGTGTAAATTTACGGATTGATACCCTGTACATACCTGCGATCAAGACAGGCAACGATGACCAGCAGTGTGGTGACTTGTCTGGCCTGGGTGCCGAGAGGTGTGGCTAAGGCTGTGCCGGACAAGGTGAGAGGGTAGCAGTTTCTTGTCGCCCCCCTCCCCCTGAGCGAGAGCTGTCCATATGATATAACGTTTACGCCCCTCTCCCTCTGCATGATAGAAGTAGCCCTGGTCGTTGTATTTGACGTTAGACAAATCAAATTAGGCTTCTAGCAACTCTTTCACTGGTCAGGCCCCTATAGGAGGTGATGGGGCCCAACCAGACCCTGACAGCGAGAGATTTGTGGTCGCTTCAAAAGGAAGAGGAAGAAGAGGATTTTACAGGCTATAAAATGCTCTGGAGACTGTATCTCTCAGTGTTTGGGAGTGGGGGGACGTCTCAGCTCATGTTTTACACTTAGGTTGATGATATGTAGGCTAAATAAAGAGCAACTGAGATTTACTCGTGTGTGCTTAGTCCAGTGGTTCGTAACCCTGACTCATGAAAACTCCTGAGATTTGGAGAATTTCGGCTGTTGTCACTCGTCTTACAGCAGAACATGAAAGGGATGGCAGTCTTTAGAAACTACAATTAAGCACTGTTCACTGCCCTTATGCTTGTTCATTGTGCTTGTCTAAAGAGCATTGTACTTTCCTTGGTACAATGAGCCTGTAAATGCTGTACATGTATCTGTCTTCTCTGTCATGACCAGTGGAATAGTAAGTTAGTAGCTCTTTAGTGAGATAAATTGGTTCGATTGGTTCACTTTCACTTCTACTCATCTGTTGCTTTACTTACGGACGTGTGGCGCGTTGACACACCCAATCCCTCGGCCTTGAAAGGCATTGTGCAGTTCAGTCAGCACTTGGATTGGAGACCACCAAAGAAGACTAGATGCTGTAGCCTGTCCAAGAATTTGTCTTACGGAAGGGACATAAAACGTGGGTCCCGTGTTTGAGGCGGTGCCTTGAGCACGTAATTCAGCCTCATTACTAAAAAAATTGGGTACCTACTGGCTGCAAATAATACACCAGATGTATCATATTTTCCACAGGTCCAGGTAGATAAGGAGGAGTTACAGCGTCTGATAAAGGAGACATCCAACAGCCTGAAGGAGCTGGAGGATGAGGAGAAGGAGGAGCAGGATGTGGAGGATGTTGAGATGGAGGGCGGGGCCACGGGAGGGGAGGATGCAGAGGATGACCTGGCAGAGTTTAACTTAGACAACTATGATGATGGTAAGTTCAAAGTAAAGTGGAATTGCCCTTCACTTTCACTTTTGCTCAATGTATTATTTGATAGCAAAACAGCACTACTTCTTGAAAGTAAAAATGGTAGAGTACCATTAATGCAAATACAAACAATGTATTATATTTTCCTGGAACCAAAGGGAAGGTAACTAGGCTTTCCCCGATCTGTTTATATATGAAGTGTCTCAAGTATTTCAAACTAGAAATGTGGAGGAAAAGTCTCATAACTTATGAGTTATATATTTGCAATACTAGTATTACAGTGTTTTCCCCGATACTTTTTTTTCTGAAGTATGTCTTTTTTGCTGTTAGATCCTGCGGGAAGTCTGATTGGTAACCTGGCCAGTCTGACGGTGTACGCCAGCAATGATGACGACCCTTACATCACTGTAAAGGAAGATGTGAGTATACACAATATATAAATTGTTTTTTTACATTTCACAACTCTTATCGAGTTCTCCTAAGGATGTGTGTGGTGAGACAGTGCATGGTTTCAAATAGAATTTGGCTCTTTCTCCCCACCTTTCCTCCCAATTCTATTAAACAGCCTTCCATATTGCTGTTTTAAACCTGTACATACTACTTTCTCTTTTCTTACCCGACTGTTGGTGACTTTTTTTATCATTTTACAATATATTTTTTCTCACCTTATTTAAACTGTGCACCCTTAACATAACTAGGCGGAGCTAGAAGAAGAGGAGAGAGAAGATTTCACCATCAAGTCTTCAGACAACCTGGTGATAGTGGGGAGGGCAGAGGAAGACTGCAGCATTCTGGAGGTCTACAGTAAGTAATGGTAACATATAGCATCTTATAAAATCATCATTTTATTCTAGTACTAAACCAATTTTTGTAGCATTTTGTTTCACATATTGTATTTAGTAACTCCCTTCAGCCCTGAGATGTTGACACTTCTGAAGGTTTTGGTACTCTCCTGTATTTCTGACAATATGGTACTGCTAGGTGATGGTTCAACGTTTTTAATGATATGCATGTGACTGGCACCATTCTCAACTTCATACAATAAAATGTTGAGTTCACATTAACAATATACTGTATTGTTTGTTGTATCTTCCTACTAAATTGTGGATTCAGAGATAATCCCAAACACATCCTGACTTCAGCCAGTTTCTACATTTTGCATTGCTAATGATGAAGTGTCTTTCAACAGTAAACTTGCTACGTAGGTGATGACATGCTATCATCTGGGTTACAGGTAGTATAATAAATGTTACTACATTGAGAAACTTCAGCTGTTTGACTGAGTTGTGCCATGTTCTTGTGTCCAGTTTACAATGAGGATGAGAAGGTCCAGTATGTCCACCATGACCTCATCCTTCCTGCCTTCCCATTGGCTCTGGAGTGGATGAACTTTGACCCTGGGGAGGACAAACCAGGTACACGGTACATGTATCCAAGGAGGTTATATTCAGAAGGAGATTGGACACAATTTGCCTTCATTCAGTGATGTTCCCCTCAGGTGAGAAGTAACAACTTCACGTCGAGGTGCTAATTACCCCCCGATCTGCATACGCCGGCAAGCAAGGGTCCTTTGTTTACAGTCTTTTTCAAGATAACTCGCACTGGAACAGTGACTTTAAAACGGGTTTTGAGTGATTTTGAAGAAGTTCTTGAAGAATCGAAGGCACCTGACTGTCTTGCAGACAACACAGAACTAGCGATAGCGATAGAAGTAACATTTTTACTTGTAATACGTGCGGTTTAGCTAAGCTGACCTCACTGTCACATACATGTAATTAACTGCCACTGCATTTAAACTAACGTATTGCATCTAGAAGTTCATTTTCTAAACGATAATATGTATTTTAAGACCATCAAAAATTCTTACCTTCAGAAGTTCAAGATCGTTCATACTTTTCTGCAACAATTGTCTTGCGTAGCGGAAATAAATAGACTATGGGGAGGGGGAGGGAAATCTTTATTCATCGCTACCGTCAAGTCAGAATACCGACTAGAAATTGTATGAACTATTTGATCGGAGGTTCCCAAGAAACACTTATTGTGACGTTATTTAGAAGAAACGTTATATTTAACTAAAAACAGAACACGACGATTACCACTCTTGGTTCAGATACGTAAATTTTATTCCGAACTACGTGGCCTTTTCGGCAAGGCCGTATCCACTATGGCGTCGATTTAGTGGTCTTCCCTTCCTCGGTAGTTTTCTGAAAAGCACAAACATGGACTCGATAAGACTGGGAACCTAGTTGCACAACGTTAACGTCACATAAACAAGTGGATATGAATTATGATGTCGCCGCGTGTACCGGCTAGAACTACAAACGATTAGGCATAATGATCAAAATATCGAGTACAAAATCCCATGTCGCTAATACATATAACCTCCCACCCTGCCCATGAGTGTGATGGATCCACGGAGTCCGTACTGACACAAAAATAAAGCAAAACTCAAACGCAGAGTCCAGTAAATCTAAACTGAGTCCAACGACAAACAATATTTCAATGGGTCACCAAAGCATTAAACTATCCAGGAAATTCGTCAGTTTCGGTGGGAAATTTGTTAAATAATTTTTATGGAGACATTTAATACAGAACATTTTTCATATTTTCGAGCAAAAAAATCCCGTACGCATCCACAAAAATGCTTATAAACTCACCCATGTCGATCGTACAGCGGTGAAACACACATCAAAATGGCCGTCAGCGTCTTGTCCAAATGATGCCGCCTTTTGCACACGTCACCCGCGCTTCCCAAATAAGGGAATCCGCGGAAACTGCCGGCATGCCGATCTCAGCCTCGGGTGATCTTCGGCCAAGCTCGGACGCGTGACGTCACAGTCGGGCTCTTCTGATTGGCGCTCGGGTAAAAATGGCGCCATTCCCTGAACCCAACATCCGATCAGAGCGGCACCGCCGGAGGGCGGAAACAAAAGGCCGCCACGGGAGTTAGCGGGTCTAAACAATACCGCGCAGCGGGGTATTAAGCCCGTCCAATCTCCTTCTGAATATAACCTCCTTGATGTATCTATGATTAAGGTTGAATCTCTAATCCTTTGTATGGTGGAGGTTCCTTTAGTCTGATCATGGTTATGGTTTTCCAAGAAATGGGTTAAAAAAGTTATTCCATATGCCATTTAAGTAGCAATGATAAGCTTTATTTCTTATCTGGTAAAAACATGGGTTAGGGACTGCAACTTTGATAACAATCTTTTAGTGTTTATTCTAGTAGAATTTCGACTAAGAGTCTGTTTGTTCCCCTTCAACGTTTTGAGATTAAATCAACTTTAAGGTAAATGTACAAAGTGAAATTATTTGAGAGAAAGTGAAAGTGATTGTGAGAAAGTGATTGTGTGAAAGTAAAAGTGATGGTGAGAAAGTGAAAGTGATTGTGAGAAAGTAAGAGTGATTGTGAGAAAGTAAAAGTGATTGTGAGAAAGTGATTGTGAGAACGTGAAAGTGATTGTGAGAAAGTAAGAGTGATTGTGAGAAAGTAAAAGTGATTGTGAGAAAGTGATTGTGAGAACGTGAAAGTGATTGTGAGAAAGTAAGAGTGATTGTGAGAAAGTAAAAGTGATTGTGAGAAGACATTACCACTCATTGTGCACTGTTGTTCCCCAGGTAATCTAGTAGCGGTGGGTAGTGTGACTCCAGGTATCGACATCTGGGACCTGGATGTGGTGGACAGTCTGGAACCAGTCGTCACGTTAGGCTCTCACAAGAAAAAGCCCAGCAAAAAGGTAAAACAAGATATACCAGTACTGTGTGTTGTTGAATTCCTGTGCCTATTTAGTTTGTATGACTGTATCCAGACATTCTTCCTGAATAGATGTTCCCTGCCATCCTGTTTTAGCTAAACTTGGTCAAAATCTCAAATGCCTTAATTTGTAGAAACAGTTGTCACTCTCTCGAATTCCTGTGCCTCTTTAGTTTGTATGATTGTAACCAGACATGCTTGCTGAGCAACTGTTCTCTGCCATCTTGTTTTAGCTAAACTTGGTCAAATGTTTAGAAACCTAAAAGGAGTATTATCTCTTCTAACAGAAGAAAAAGGTTTCAGCCCCACCCAGAGTTGGTCACACAGATGCAGTCCTGGACCTGTCCTGGAACAGACTAGTTAGGTGAGTTCAAGGTTATCTATCTATCCAGAAGAAATGTGTTTTCTAAAAGACTGTCCATATTGCTTTAGAAAATCTGTATGAAAATGGTATGATAAGTTTTGATAACATTCATTCTAATGCTGACTAGAGATGGGAGCACAAATGTCTAGCAGCAAATTAAAATCTACTAAATAGGTGCATCCCTCAATTATCTTGGATTTCCATCTCTTTCTTTGTAGGAATATTTTAGCCAGTGCATCTGCAGATCGCACAGTTGCATTGTGGGATCTGTCCCAGGGAAAACCTGTTACAACGTTATCCCAGCATAAAGACAAGGTGAGATGTCACTGCGAGCTGACACAACTATAATGCAAACTAAAAAGAGTACTGCTTTCTTTCTCTCAAGACATGTTTGTAAGGTAAAAGTTGTATTTGTTTGCTCATTGTGCTTAAACTAAAGGACAACATTGCTTGAATCTAAAGTAAAAGCCATGTGTGTTGAAATGTTTTACAGGTACAGACATTGGAATGGCACCCGTTTGAGGCACAGTCACTTCTTTCTGGGGGATTTGACAAGTATGTTTGCATTTATAATGTTATGTTGTCATTTACATCGTAAAATAAAATAAGGCAGCGCCCAAAGTGTATAGACAGTGCCCATCTCCATTTCTGTATTCCTTGTGCCACACAGTTCTCTATGCACTATAGCAGGGACTGGTCCACTGGTATAGTGGTGTGTGTTCAATTATTATACTCTTTGAATGTTGAGTGCTAAGTAGAGAAAGTGGTTTGTACCTTTTATAAAGTCCTGGTATGACCTGGTTGGGAATCAAAGCGTCAACGTAGTGCATACAGTCAAGGCTTGCACTCTGTAGGCTGTAACATTTAAGTTCATTGTAACATTAGTTCTGTCTCTTGTAGACATGCCATCTTGTATGACTGTCGGAGTCCAGGGGACACTCACAAGTCCTGGGCTCTGAGTGGGAGTTGTAATAGTTACCATTGTGTTCTGTGTTTTCTAGACACGCCATCCTGTATGACTGTCGGAGTCCAAAGGACAGTCACAAGTCCTGGGTTCTGAGTGGGGAGGTGGAGAGGGTCATGTGGAACCACTTCTCTCCCTTCCACTTCCTGGTAAGTAAAGAGATTGAAGCTCCGAAGTACAATATATTTTTCTCACATTCCTGTTCTAGGTAGATATGTTCTACAAGTGGTTACTGCAGTAGACAAAGTAGTCTTAACTCCCAGTTCACTTGTTGGCATTATCGTAAACTTATTTTTAAATTTGTAAAATAAAATCACGTTGTACGTTTCTGTCTGTTTCAGGCGAGCACAGACGATGGTTTTGTTTATAACGTTGACATCAGGACAGACAAGCCTGTTTTTACATTAAGTGCCCATCCACAAGCGGTAACAGGTAAGTGTAAGCAGTTAGTGAACATTTGTCAATCAATTTCCCCCACATGTAGCTAATAGCAACTTGGCAATAGTGTTATTTTTTTTAGTGCTATTCATTGAATTTCAGCAAGTTAGTCATTTGAATTACTGAGTAAAGGGAACTGCTGTAATGTTTCACAAAATGCTTCAAAAGCAGTGAATGCTTAGCAACTGAATCAGATGGAAAGTTCTGCAGTGAGCAACCAACGTCTTTCACTCTGCATTCATCCCTCAGTGAGACACGTGGAACAGTATTGTTCTTGTTTTTATCTACCTTTTTACTTTTACCTTTTATTCGGCCTGTCACAGACCAGTATCCCCGCTGTGGCTTCCTGAGTGTTTCAGGTCTAAATGTTGTACAATGTGATCTATGATGTGATACTTCAACATGATCATCTCCTGTCTGTTTCCAGGCCTGTCCCTCAGCAGTGCTGTACCAGGCTGTCTGGTGACAACATCAAGTGACAAGACACTGAAAGTCTGGGACATCCAGGACAACAAGCCTGCTCTCATGTTTCAGAAGGAGATGAAAATGGTGAGAACATTATCCAGCACTTTGATAAAAGTTGTAAAAGCTAAGTTAACGGTTTTCCATACCAGGGAATTAAGTTTTCTAAACAAGAAAGAAATAAGAAATGGTTTGGAGCAAGGTATACACACTTCAGATATCCTGGTGTTCAAAACATACTCGAGAAAACCACAACAGTTGTAGTGTACCTTGCAAAGTTATTATATCAGAGTTGATTTCAAACCTTCTGAGCCTGTATTTTGTGTGAGAACCAAGTAAGCCATGTTTTGAGTTGTTGCTATTGTCCTGTTGTGTCTAGGGTGGTCTGACGTGCGCCCGAAGCTGCCCGGACTCCCCGTTCCTGTTTGCCATGGGAGGAGAGAAGGACAGTCTGAGGGTGTGGAGTGTCATGGACAGTGGGAACACAGCAGGTACGTCTGAGGGTGTGGAGTGTCATGGACAGTGGGAACACAGCAGGTACGTCTGAGGGTGTGGAGTGTCATGGACAGTGGGAACACAGCAGGTACGTCTGAGGGTGTGGAGTGTCATGGACAGTGGGAACACAGCAGGTAAGGCTGAGGGTGTGGAGTGTCATGGACAGTGGGAACACAGCAGGTAAGTCTGAGGGTGTGGAGCTCATGGACAGTGGGAACACAGCAGGTAAGGCTGAGGGTGTGGAGCGTCATGGACAGTGGGAACACAGCAGGTAAGTCTGAGGGTGTGGAGTGTCATGGACAGCGGGAACACAGCAGGTAAGTCTGAGGGTGTGGAGTGTCATGGACAGTGGGAACACAGCAGGTAAGGCTGAGGGTGTGGAGTGTCATGGACAGTGGGAACACAGCAGGTAAGGCTGAGGGTGGGGAGTGTCATGGACAGTGGGAACACAGCAGGTAAGGCTGAGGGTGTGGAGCGTCATGGACAGTGGGAACACAGCAGGTAAGGCTGAGGGTGTGGAGTGTCATGGACAGTGGGAACACAGCAGGTAAGTCTGAGGGTGTGGAGCGTCATGGACAGCGGAAACACAGCAGGTAAGCCAAAAGGAGTTACTCAAGCAACTGGATATGGTTTTGGACAGCCATCCATGTCTTTTGTCAGCGATTTTTGGCATATCTTTTACCTGGATGTCTAACCTTCATCAACAGCAGGTAAGGCTTCTATAGGGTCATGTAGGGCTGCATACCTACATCTTACGTCAGGTACAGGTGCAGTGCTGGTACAGATGTTTAGGTACAGGTAAGTGCAGCTTTGTGACGGCGCCAATAGGGAACGTGTGCGTGACGTAACCACTAGCGGACCCTACCACTTACATGGGTGGTGGTCCAGACCTATCATAACAATCACTATATAATGTGACTGTGACTTTGGTTGTTTATCACTTTGTATTTTCTGCCCTTTTTAGTGCAAACAAGATTTGAAGGCAGACCCAGACCACAGCTCCCCACCCAAACACCATCAGAGATGACTTCAGCTGACCAGCCAGAAGTGAGTGAGCAGTTAGGAACCCAAGTTTAAGGCTCCGTTCATTATGCAAAAATCCAAACAGTTTTATCCGTTTAGCCAAAAAATCTGACAGCAAATGGTTTGCATTTTGAGTTAATGATGCAAACTTGTACCCATTGGTAAATTGTTCCAGTTCCTTGAAAAGGGCATAGTAATGCATGGTTATGCGACCTGGGACATGTTAAAGATTCTACTTTTTTACACCACCAACTACCAGTATGAATGCATGTGCCCAGTTGTAAGATGGATCCACGCCGCTTTTGGATTCATGATGACAATTTGCAATTCCTGATGATTAGAAACCGTTTCCGATCCACCTTGCTAGGAGGTCCGGAAAAATCTGTTTGGAATCCGAAATGGAGCATTCGTGATGACAAATTTATCTGTTTGATCCTACTAAAAAGGATGAAACTTCATTATGCACAAACTTAACACAATTTACAGCAGCAGATGACACTTAATCACATTGTAGAAGTTACAGTAGAATCCAGCTAATTGCATTACTGCCTATCGCATACTTCGGGGATCTGCATAAAATTCTGAAAATTCAAACCATTTCCCATTCACCCCATTATAAGTGTTATGGCATAATTGCATAAGCCATTATGGCAGACTTCGAGGATCTGCATAAAGTAATAAGGAAACGTCAACATTGAGCTCACAAGAGTCTGTTCAAAGGCATTAAATCACCATAATTTTCAAAATCGCATTAAAATGGCCAACGGAAAATGACTGCCGATGCGATGCCAGTTCTGTCTGACGTTGGCACCACTACAGAAAATGTGGCATTGGTCTAGCATCGGTCTATGTAAAGGATAAAAACTGTCCAAACTTCCTTAGTTGTCTCTTTGTGGTCACAAATTGCAAAGTAAATCATCTAAAACCTTCCAAAGACCGAGAAATTTATTTTAGAAGTTTCTTTTATTTCACTGGAGGAATAGTTACAGTATTTCGTGGTTAGTCATATCTGATACTGCATGTGGATGTATGTGCATGACTGTGAAGTAACCTGGGTTTTATTCTGTTTTTTTTTCAGATGTAAATTAATCTGAAGGATGCCACAAGCAGTGCTGATCACAATGTTGACATAAAAAGGAGGGCAGATCAACTAATCGTCAATGCAACATGCATTTTGTTGTGCTATCCTAGACCTGCCACTTTTTGCCACTCACTGCCAAAGCTTGCACATGATTCTTTGGTTTTGGACAGATGCAGTTGGGTATGTCCAACTTTTAGAAGATGAAAATCTTCTATAGAGTCGATTCGGAGTCACCGAGAGGGCTTTGAAATAGTATTTGTAGTAAGTTTGAACTATTCTAAGTAAAAGAATATTTCAGCCACTGAAGTTCTAAACTGTTCAAACAATTGAAAATGAAAGTTTGGACATGTTTGAACCTATCTATTTATGTTGGAAACATTCGGAAATTAATTAATATGGTACAAATATCTCTTTATTTAGAACAATTTAGAAACATCTATGTGTTTTTGTTATTGTTGGAACATGTGATCAAATGTTCCAACAATTTGCGTCATTTTTTTCCTCCATAAAAACTTTTATTACCACCATAAACAAAGGTGCTAGGCTGGATCTTTTGTTTGGGTCTTGTATTTTTAGATTTTCTTTAGTAGACACTGGTGGCTCTTTTGTGAGAAGGTGTCAGACAGACAGAATTTCGTGTACTTGGCAGGGATGTGTGACTTGCCCTCTCCCCAGCCCACTGACCCAGTTTTACCATTTTGTTTCCATGTTCGAACATGTGATCACAAATGATGAATCTATGTTGGAACAGTTTAGAAACTAACAGAAATAATGGATTTGATGTTAGAGATATTTCTAACATGTATGAACACTATAGAAAATATTTAGAACACTAGAAAGGCCGACATTTGCTTAAGAGCAAATACAGCATATTTCAGCCATACCCCTTCCTACGCAACATTGGACTGTTCCAAATCACCCCTGCGCAAAAATGGAACATCCTCTTAACAGTACATTATCCCCCAAAGTGGACTGGTATTGTGAATTGATTCCAGGTAAAAACAGAGCTTGCTTCTATTTTTCAGAAAATGACAATAATCACACCTTCCATTCAGAAAATTTTCATCATGACTGAAAATTGTTGAATGACTTCATGTAATGTCGTTAACAATTTTCAGTACGATAACTAGGTGTAAGTTTAAAAAAGTATAAGCTCCTTGTGATGTGGGTACATTTATTATTGCAGTGAACTTTTTTTATTCAAGTAGGGCATACGATTTAATAATTATCAAGCAGGTGCAGGTACTGTAGGAGCGTTTGTTTTCTTCAAGCTGTAAAACTGTTAAACTTTTTTACTTTGTATGCAATCAGCCATCGAGCCTATTCTTACTTTAGTTTAACAACTCAGTCCTGCCAGACCCGGAAGATACGATTGAACCTTGTTCGAGGATTTATTTTCGTCTGTCTGGTCAGTCTGTTCATACCCTGGCGCTGAGAGTGTTTTATTGGGCTGAAACTCTGGCAGTTTAAAGTTACTTACAATTTAAATGTTCAAAGTTTATGTCAAACAACAACAGCACTAGGAACACATACATTTGCTCTGGAGAAAATACAGCAGTTTTCGCAAGTTCCAGTCCAGTGATAGAAATGTGGCCACTATAGACAGGTGGTCACTATAGAGAAAAATGCTGATCTATTGACTAGGAGCCATACGTTACACATGATTTCAGTACACTGATCATTAATCATATAAACATTGCACAGGTAAGCCAATTGTTTAGATGTACAATTAAGTTCAAATAATTCTGAAGAGAAATATTGATGAGAAAATAATCATTCTCGCCACTGTCTAACTTATAATTACGTATCAAAACTAAACGCAGATTTTCTAACTAACGCACCTTTCGCCGACTTCATCAATGGACCGCCGGCTATCAATCAAACACGGCTGTTGATTAGACTTAGAGTTTCAAACAGTCATGTGCTGTGTGCCAGTTGACAGCGAACTTCATGCTACGTGATGTTTTACATTGCTTGGACCTTCTTTCCTACAGCGAAGATACTAGCGCTATAAATAAGCGCTTCAACTAAGGATGGCAACCCGTACAATATTTTTGTATACTGTTGAGCTAAGTAAAGTTTGTTGTTTATGAGGTTTTAGTTGTCTTTGAAGCTTTGACCCGAAATATTTTAAAGTCAAACTGCTGAAGAGAAGTAAGTGACTGCTACGATTATCGTAGATATGGCCCTAAAAAAACTGATAAAAGAAGCCTTCTCAATAGTCTAAAATGCAAGAGCTTCCGGGGGGGGGGGCTTCGCCCACCTGGGTCCCCCCCACAGTGGCCCTGCCCCTGGACCCCGCCAGGGACATTCGGCGGCCCCCGGACCCCTGTCCGACGCTTTGAAAAAATCCTGGCGAGAAGTCTGTACGGCCTGAGTCTTCAAGTTAACGTATTGTGTGGCCCCGCTTATGAATATTAATAAGCCTTCGCTTTCCTCTTCGCTGATTGGCTGAACCATTAATTGAATTAACTCTTCCTGCCGGCTAGACGCAGGTGCAGATGTCGGCTCTGTGGTGTGAACGTCCGAAAGGTCATGGCATGGAGAACGAAAGAAAACCAATTTCCCATAAAAAAGTGCTGTAATTAAGCCTTTTACAGTACTTTATGCCAAAAATTTTACTTGGATCATTTTACCAACTATCTTATGCCTATCTATACCAAATGTTACTCATACCAGGGTACAGGGGTGCAAAATATACCGTTATAAGACCGTCAACAACAGTCGCACGGAGCTAACAGCGCAGCGAAAATACCATCGCTAGCGTTTCAACTTCAGATAACAAGTTATAAGTACTGTTGAACTCAGTAACGTTAAAGTTTGTTTTTAGTTGCCTTTGACGGTTTGACCTGAAATAGTGTTACGCTAAACTCCTGAAGAGAAGTTAAGTGACAGCTGAGATTATCATAGATATGCCCCTAAGAACTGATACAATATAAAGCCTTCTGAATAGTCTAAAATGCGAGAGCCTTAGGCGGGCTTCGCTCCCCCTGGCGGGAACACTGCTATATACGGGATCATGAGGCCCCGCTTATGAATATCAATTAGCCTTTGGCCTCCTCTTCGCTGATTGGCTAGGTCTTTGATTCAATTAACTCTCCGCGGCTGACGCGCACAGGTGTGGCTCTGTGCGGGGTCACGGAAGGTCACGTCAGGAGGCCAAAAGAAAACAAATTTCCCCTCAGAAAAGTGCCAAATTTAAGGTCATTCGGTCCAGGAACGGCGGAGATGAATCACTTTGAAGATTTGACAGGAGAAAGAAAGAAGAAAGAAACATTACGAATACAATATATTTCACCATACTATGTATGGCTGAAATATAATTACACAGATGTTATAAATAGTTCTAAACAATTACTTATCATAGTTAGAATGTTATTAAGATTTCCAAAATGTTGGAACAAAAGGCAAGAAATACCCTCTTGGTAATGTGGAATTGACTCTACAAAAATAAATTTATTTTTGTTCACATGCTCTAATGAAAATGCAACATTGGTAGCATTAGACCTACCAATTTACAGGTAGTTGTATAGTAAATGACTAAGAATTTATGTCAGAAAATTCCCAATTATGAGAGAAGAATCATATTCACAAAGATCTTTTGATTTTCCGTACATTGTACTGAAATGAATTACCCTTCAGTCTAGTACATTATGTGACCCCAAGTTCTTCTCGCCATTGTACAAACCAGTTTGGTAACTCATTTTTCCATACTGTTTAAGTCTTTGAAAATAAACATCCACAGGTGCTCCCTATGCAATTCATTGTGTTGTTATCAGTTTAGCTTTACTTACTTGTCAATTTTGATTTACTAAAACACAATTCCTTATACTTCAGTGTAGTTGTGCAGTTCTTGCTCAGACTACTTGTTTTTTTGAAAAATGAAAAATAAGGTAAAAACTAGCCACCAATAATTGTGACTGAAACGGCATGGATATGTTCTAAGGATTCACAATGAAAGTATATAATGTCTCCAGGAGATGCATCCCAAATGTGGAGACAGAATGCATTCGAGGTCAAAGATCATGAGAAACATTCATCTACTAGTATTTATTTAGATATACTGCAATTATTGAAGGATTAAAATAACAATATCACTTTTACAAGATACCATAACAGAATCAGACTGCAAGGTTTGAACCGTCGAGTGGTGGGTTCTTTTTTGACATGCTCAAGTTATATATACACCAAGGAGGTTAAAAAGTAACCAATCACCAGTCTGGACTTGAAATTTCCTTTCATTTGGTGGAAGTCATTCTGGAAACAAGGTTGTAACTCGCTGCCACTATGGTCTCTATCTAGACCTATCTGCTCAAGTAATCTGCAATGACATCTCAGGCGCGGTACAGTTCTACAGTTGGTTTATTCTCTCAGCCACTGCAGCCTCTGTGCATTGCGGAGGTTGTCTCTTGAGGTTCTATTACTCTCTGCTCCTACGCATTCGTGTTAGTGTAAGCTCATTTAATATTAACAATGTCACATCCCTTTTCCTAAGATCAATTCTTCTTAACACAATGTTATGGTCTTTCTCTGTTGTTATACAATTCTAGTGTTTTCTTTCGTCTCATTTAGAGTCTTTCTTTGCTCTTGATCAAGTGTCCTTTTGCAATCTCAGGTTCCGTGCAATCTGGATTCCTTTCAGTTGTAAGAAAAATGGTCCATGG
This sequence comes from Branchiostoma floridae, assembly GCF_000003815.2. Taxonomy (NCBI): domain Eukaryota; kingdom Metazoa; phylum Chordata; class Leptocardii; order Amphioxiformes; family Branchiostomatidae; genus Branchiostoma; species Branchiostoma floridae. Next base: position 5,869,413 of record NC_049984.1, read on the forward strand.
CATCCTCGCATGTATTACCGGTAGTTGATTAGTAAGTTAACATGCTAACTCTAAAGTCTATAACATGCTTATCTTCTCATGCATGCATGAATACTTTACAAAGTCTTTCAGATGTGCTGGTGTGCGCACGATCCTTCCAGATCTGGTTGTAGTCTGCTCAGCATTCGTTGGCTTCTGTTCAGCAGTTGTTGTTGGCTGTTCATTGTTGACAGTTGCTTCTGTTGCATTGTTGTGGTCAACGTCGTCAGTTGTCACTGTTGCTGGTGGGGTTTCTTGTGTCCTCGGAGGCTCTGGTGTGAGTAGCGCAGTAGTCATAGGTATGGTTGTTCTGGTTCTCCTACCAAACAACCTCTGTACCGGACTGCTGTTGACGCCCTGCGTCGGTGTGTTTCTGAAGTCCAGTAAGGCCAAGTACGGATCCATCTTTGCCAGAAGTGCTTTTTCCATAAGCTTCTTTACTGTCTTGACCGCGTTCTCTGACTTACCATTACTTTGGGGATATCCCGGGGACAATGTAATGTGGTGGAAGTGCCACTCTTTGGAAAATGTCTCGAACTCTGCAGACAAAAACTGCGGTCCATTGTCACTCATGACGGTGTCCGGGATACCATGTCTAGCGAACTGCATCTTCAGCTTCTTTATGATGGTTGCCGATCTTGCAGTGTCTACACAGTTGTCGATCTCAAAGAAGTTTGAGAAATAATCCACTGTGATCAGATACTCTTTTCCACGGAAGTTGAACATGTCTATGCCCACTTTCTCCCATGGTCGCATTGGAACTGGATGTGATAACAGAGTCTCCTTCTGTTGTCTGGTTCCGACTGTCTGGCACCATTCCAGTGCTGAGTACCCAATCATCTTATGCAGGGCAAGTGTATGCCACTATGGAGATAGAAGGAAGAGAAGGAAGATTCCAGTTAGATCTCGGTGCTACATGCAATGTCATGCCAAAGACGGTATCGGATCGGAACAGAATTCCGTACCAAGTGGATGGACCACAGAGAACGTTGAACATGTATAATCTGACATTGCTTGAATCTGAAGATGTTAAAGAAATCGGCTTCTGACACCATGTAACTCGCTGCCTCTGTAGTAGAAATAACTTTAGCCCCTTAGCCTTTAGTTAGTGAACCGCCCTGGGTGGAGCCCTTCCTATCATCAACGGAACTCCCCTTTGACTGTAACGTATGAAAGACAACGCCTCTTTTAATTTCATTACGTCACGTTGTAAATGAGTCACCGTGCATTCCCGCCGCTGCCACCTTCTCTCCAACCAGGGAGGTTCGTGTTCCATTGAACCAAGGAGGTTAATTTAACCTCCTTGGTCCAACTTGAAGTTCAATTTCTCGGCTCCGTGTCCCACCCTACAGCTGGTAAAGAGCTTCAAAATATGGCGCTATCTAAGGTAAAACCACTTTCTCTTTTCTCGTTCCTTTCTAGATCGTTCTAGACGAGAGGAGTCGCTCCAAGTCCAACTCGCCCCAGGGCGATCGGCAATACTGGGTCGCTCATAGTATATCCTACTTCTAAATATGACTTTTTATGCTAACAAAACCTCATGACTCTAATTCTAGCTTCTTTTATGATATTTTGCGTTGCATTTCATTTAGCAACAGACAGGAATAAATTATTAATGTGTCTAGCTCAAGTTGGGACAAAAGGGCGTCTGCAGATAGACTGGGAACATTCAGAGATTGTTTGCAAAATTTTAGGTGAATAGCTTCGATTGGTGATGATTTTGGGGTTTTGAATGACCCCCAGATTTCCGAACCATACAACAATACGGGCTTCACGCATGTGTTAAATAGTTTGTGTCTTACAGATATAGAGGCGTCGGCTTTGCTAATGTAACAGGGTGCCTCTGTACTAAATCCATCTATATTGTAAGTTGGCTGAGTTCCTTGTACTTTCCAAGACCCTCAATGTTAGACTGGATTAGTCACTTTGACCCTGAACTGTTCTTAGGAAGGGGAGTGGGCAGCCTTGAGTTAATTGACCCCAGAAGTCCTATTCACCTTCATCTGAGGGGTATGTTACCAGTTAATGCAAAGCGTCCCCACGCCAGACCCCTGGGGTGGTGGAGTGTGTGTCCCAGATATGGTACCAGCTAATTTGAATGCAAAGCGTCCCCACGCCAGACACCTGGGGTGGTGGTGTGTCCCAGATATGGTACCAGCTAATTTGAATGCATAGCGTCCCCACGCCAGACCCCTGGGGTGGATGTGGCCAGGAGAGATATAAATAGGGGTAGAGCTAGGGGACTGGGGAGAGTTCTGCTTTGGAGGGAGAGAGAATAGAACGACTTCTATGTAGCTCTTGGCTTCTGTTGTCTTTGGTTCGACTCGTACACGTTACAAGAACTGCAACTATTCCACGAACTCTGTAAGGGACGCCTTCGAAGTCAAGGTTTCAACCCAAGTTCACCACCCTTACATTTGGTGGCAGCGGTGGGATAAGTTGCGTGTACGTCGACCAGGACCAGGAGCCAAGTTCACCATCATCGCTACGGGAGAGACGGAAGGTCAACGCTACCCGAGTGAAGACGGCGGTAAGTGCCTTTGTTTGTGGGTTGAGAGGGAAACACGCACGCATTTGTCTGACCACTCTTAGTTTTTGTGAGATAAATGATTTAATCTAAAATGGAGAATCAGAATGGACAGAATCAGTTGGCAGGAGTAGGTTTTGGCCTTTCACTGTTCGAACGGAAGCTCCCCAAGTTCGCGGGATCAGGGGCAGGGTTGTCCGTAGAAGAATGGATTGACGAGGTCTGACCACAACCTTATCCTGGCCTGTGCACAAGCAGGAAGAGAGGCATGCGGTACACGCTGGTGTGAATACAGGTCTTACAAGCAGTACACCCAACAATCTTTTATTGATGGACTCAAGTCACTGGGATACAGTATTAGACTGCACTGATGTAACGGATGCTTGGGATGCTTTTAAGGATATTTTCCTGAATGTAGCTGACAAATTCGCTCCGCTGTGCAAGAGGAGAGTGAGGGATAACAACACTGTTGCTCCTTGGATGACGGGCAGGGTAAAAAACATGATGGGGCGACGCGACGCAGCTAGACGCAAAGCAATCAAAACCAAGGAGGGAAAAGACTGGGAGGTCTACCGGGTGATAAGGAACCAGACAACATCAGCAGTCAGAAAGGCAAAGAAAATCCACTTTGCTGAAGCTGTGACAGAAGCGAAAGGAGATCAAAGCCTCAGGTGGAAAATTATTAACGCCTTCACAGGGAAATCCAAAGGGAAGTGTCAAGTTCAGAACTTGGCGAGACCTGACGGTACCAATATATCGGACCCCAGCGAAATGTCTCAAGAGTTCAATAGCTACTTCGCAACTTGTGCTACAAGCCTTGCCGATAGTATGCCAACCTCCCAGAAAGATCCTCTCCGACACATACCGGAGCCTAGTACAGAGTTCAGCTTTGAGTCAGTTGACGAATCGACAGTGCTAAGTGAACTTCTCAGATTGAAAGCAAAGAAGGCCACTGGGCTCGACAATATCCCCTCAAAACTGCTTAAGGACTCCGCCCCTGTCATTGTCAGACCACTGACACACATATTTAACCTATCACTTGCCAAGGGAGAAGTCCCTAGTGACTGGAAGACGGCAAAGATCACACCCATTTACAAGTCCGGTAATCGAACTAATGTGGCCAACTACCGTCCTGTCTCTGTACTGAGTGTAACATCCAAAGTGTTGGAAAAACTCGTTGGTAACCAAGTATCACGCTACATGGCCCAGAACAACCTTCTCACGGTATACCAAAGTGGGTTTCGGAGAAACCACAGTACTGCCTCTGCAGTTTTGAAGATTGTGGAGGATATTAGGTCGGCCAATAATAGTCGCCAGGTCACAGTTGCTCTCTTCCTAGACTTACGCAAAGCATTTGACACTGTGAATCATGCCATTCTGTTGAGTAAGCTCAAGAAACTGGGTTTTGATAGGGATGCAACAAAATGGTTTACATCATACCTCTCTGGTCGCTCACAATGCACTAGTCTGCAAAGTCAATGTTGAGATGGCTGTAGTCACCTGCGGGGTACCACAGGGGAGCGTACTTGGTCCCTTGCTGTTTTGTTTATATGTCAACGACATGCCACAGGTTCTAGAAAAATGCAAAATACACCTGTATGCAGACGACACCGCAATCTATTACTCGGCGGGCACGATGAAAGAGTGTGAAGAGACAGTTTCCCAGGATATGAAGAGAGTGTCAGACTGGTTAATTGATAATAGACTTTCTCTCCATCATGACAAGACAAAGTCTATGCTATTCGGGGTTCCTCAGAAGCTGAGACATGTTGGGACAACAGTTCAGATCACAGACGGTGTTAACATTTATGAGCAAGTTAACACTTTCAAATATTTGGGCATCACTCTAGACCCATCGCTCCAGTGGTCAGCTCACATAACAAATATCACGAAAAAAATATTCAGTGGCCTCAGTGCAATGAGACGTGCAAAACCCTACGTAACAAAAGAAATCTTACATACTATGTGTCAAACTTTGTTGTTGTCGCACTTGGACTACTGTGGCGCGGCGTGGTTGCCAAGCCTTGTACAGGGCAAGAAAACACAAATGCTGCAACTCGACAGACTGCTGTTTAGATTAGAACTGCAAGGATGATTACAGGCTACACACATCGGTGAGAAATCGGGCGGAAAAAATCAGTCTGGCCACAGTTTTCAATGCTGTACGAGGAAAAGCCCCTTTGTACATATCTGACATGTTCAGGTGGAAGTCACCACCAACTATAAGAGCTCGCACCCGCACGGCTGTTAAAATGTTCGCTGACTGGGACCCTCACCAGTTGAACTGTCCCGTAGCAAGCCTGAAGTGCTACGAGGGAAGCTTAAAATCTTTTGGCCCCCAACTGTGGAACAAACTGTCACTTAAGCACCGCAAGACTCTGGGACTGGTTAAGTTTATCAAGGAACTGTGAGGTCTAGATGGTAATGACAAGTGAAATTGTGAGTTTTGATATGTCGTTTTGTGGTTATGCACTATTGTATGTGTTATTGTAATATTGCAAAGTTTTAAATTGTATTTTTGTTTACCCAGCATTGCCTGAAAAACAGGTTGTTATGTACCTGAGTGTTACTGCTGGTAAAATAAATAAACTGAAAATAAATAAACTGAAACTGAGATCGAAGAGGCGTTTCAGCTGTTCGATGTACCGGAAGGCCATCTGGCCGGGCTGCTGTACCGCCAGTTAGAGGGGGAAGCTCGGAGACAAATAGCAGTTCTCTCGGTTCAGGACAGGGCCAACCTAGACAGATTGAAGGACGGGCTCATTGAGGCGTTTGGGGACCCCACCCCTGTGGCAGTAATCATGGGCCAGTTCTACTCCCGTGTTCAGCTGCCCCGTGAGAGCCTGCAGCAGTATGCTCTGGCCCTACAAGAATTACTAAAGCGGGCAGATAGACGGAGGGGTGAGCCCTGGGCCGATAATGACAGCATTCTCAGAGACAGATTTGTAGATGGGATAAGGGACGAGTGGCTTAGCCGTCAGTTGCGAGGAGGGGTTGTGAGGGCCCCCGCAGATAACCCTCGGACCTTCCGAGATGTAAAGGAAGAGGCCTTCCATCTTAGCGGAGAGTGGGGGGCGAGTACGAGGCCCGTTCAGGCCAAGCAGATGTCCATGGGAGGAGAGGCGAATGTGAACGACGAAATGTCGCGTCTCCGAATGGGCACTGCCAGAGCGCTAGAGGGTATCCGCAAGGAGATGGCTAGGATGGTTGTGCGCCCGGCTCCCATGAACGTTAACGATCAGGCCGCACGCGGCCCGACGGGTCCTTCCCCTAGGAATAGGCGGGATCCTGCTTCCGGACGGCCGATTTGTAACCAGTGTGACGAAGTGGGTCACATAGCGAGGTATTGCAGGAGCAATAGAAGTCAGGATGTAAGGTCGGCAAATGCTATGGTTAACCCAAACTAAATCGCTCCGCAACCACGGGCCCTGGTAAGCGGAGTGGACAGACAGGAGGGCCCACTGTAGTTAACAATCACGACTCTACAACGGTTAAGAGCAGCAATAGTGAAGTAAACTCTAGGGAGCAACAGGAGACAGCTAAATCGTCGACAGACCAAGTAGATAGTATCAAGGATGATTCTCTGTTAAGTAGAACAGTGGGGGGATGCAAAATAAGAGATGTAAACTTCGAGGGAAAAACTGTGCCGTGTTTGATTGACACGGGATCTCAAGGGTCCTCAAGTAACCACCATGACGCATAGTTGTTTCAAAATGCACTTTGGGAGTAACGGAGAAAGACTGAAAGACACAGCCAGCTTCATGGAAAGAAACTGTCAAGTCAATTAAGAAACAAGAATCGTTCGCAAGGGGAGATGGCCGGATTGGTCTTGCGCGTGTTTCTGGTAGGGATAAGATAACTGTGTCGGCCGGTCATGAGGTGATTTTATTTTGTAGAGCACGCCCTGGACCAGACGGTAAACCCTATACTGTGTTAGTTGAGCCCCCAGAAACGGGTTGCCTTCCAAAGGATATTCTGGTGGCACGTACCTATGCACAAGTTAGGCATGGCAGAGTACCTGTTCGTGTAGCCAATGTTGCAGAATACGACATTCAGATAGGTCACAATGCAGTACTAGGGGAATTATATCAAGCCGAGGTCCAACCTCAGGGAATGATACAATTTGAAGAAGTAAACCAGCGTGAGATTCGGGTTGATTTCCGTTCGTGCACCGGGGAAGAAGAACTCCAGGTCCCTAGTACTAGTAATAGTCCTAAGGTTGACTTGTCAGGGGCAGATTTAACAGCAGAGCAGAAAGACAAGCTAGAAAAGTTCCTAGACGAGGATTCTGATGTGTTTTCCTCACATAAACATGATTTCGGATGCACTGGTGCCGTGACGCATAGAATACCGACTGGTGATTCACCTCCCACCAGGGAGCCTTACAGAAGAATTCCTCCTGCTCTTTACAAGGAAGTTAAGCAACATGTTAATGATATGCTAGAGCAGGGCGTGATCAGGGAGAGCTGTAGTCCCTGGGCATCACCTGTTGTTCTAGTCCGCAAGAAGGATGGAGGTTTACGATTTTGTGTAGACTATCGTAAGCTGAATGCAAGAACACATAAAGATGCATTTCCGTTGCCACGTATTGAGGAATCCTTAGATGCACTGCAGGGGGCTAGCCTGTTTTCGACACTGGACTTAGCTAGTGGGTATTGGCAGGTGAAGATGGATGAAAAAGACCGAGAAAAGACTGCATTTTGCCTACCGTTTGGGTTGTTCGAATTCGATCGTATGTCAATGGGTTTGACTGGAGCAGGCAGTACCTTTAGCAGATTAATGCAGCGTTGCCTGGGCGATCAGAACCTTGAGACGCTACTTATTTATTTGGATGATATAATTGTTTTCTCCAAAGACTTTGACGAACATTTGTCTCGCCTTGACTTGGTTTTCACCAGACTTAAGTCGTATGGATTAAAACTTCGGCCAGACAAGTGCCATTTGTTCAGAAGAAGAGTGAAATATTTAGGTCATGTGGTTTCGGCAGATGGAGTAGCCACTGACCCTGAGAAGTGTGCCGCATTACGTGATTGGCCAGTACCAAGAACTCCAAAAGAGGTCAAGTCATTTGTCGCTTTTTGTTCCTATTATCGCCGTTTTGTAAAGGACTTCAGTAAGATAGCCACACCTCTGCATCGTTTAACAGCAGGGAAGAAGAAGGGGCAGTGCAAACCTCCACCGTTTATATGGACAGATGAGTGTCAGCGGGCGTTTGATACTCTACGTCACCACCTGATGAGCGCTGACGTGTTAGCCTATCCTGATTACAGTCTACCTTTTGTAGTGTATATCGACGCTAGTCACGAAGGGCTAGGAGCCGTTTTATCTCAAGTGCAGGATGGGAAAGAGAAAGTTATTGCATATGGTTCTAGAGGCCTTAGACCAGCTGAGAGGAACATGGAGAACTACAGTTCATTTAAGTTAGAGTTGCTAGGTTTGAAGTGGGCGGTAACAGAAAAGTTCAAGGATCACTTGTATGGATCTAAGTTCACAGTCTATACCGACAATAACCCACTGGCCCACCTTAATACAGCACAACTGGGTGCCATAAAACAGCGTTGGGTGGCGAGACTAGCTAGTTTTAACTTTGAGATCAAGTATAGACCAGGAAGGGATAACGTCAATGCAGACATATTATCACGCCTTGCTGCAGGCAAGGAAGTGAATGATGCAGCACAGGACAATGACATAAAGACCGTCACAGCACGGGTGACCAAGATCTTCTGTGATAGGTATAGGCCCACACCAAAACCGACACTGTCCGAAAAGATAGTAGAAGAACCAATGTCAGACCAGGAACCTGGGGCGTCATTGTCAGGATATGCTAAGACCAGATTAGCCCAGCAACAGCAAGATGATCCTACTTTAGAGAGAGTGCATCATTATGTAAAACGGGGTCGTATGCCGAATGAGAAGGAACGTAATCAAGAGACTCCCGAAGTACACAAGGTATTACAACAATGGGAGCGCTTACATTTGAGAAATGGTGTACTATACAGGACAGCTTACGATCCAATGGCTCAAGAAGGTCGATGGCAGTTAGTCCTCCCAGTGTCCCTCAGAAAGGAAGTGTTTGATCATACACACACGCGTGCCGGTCACTTTGGAGCCGGCCGTGTCACTGACTTGTTACGCACAAGATTTTATTGGCCGGGTATGGATGCAGATGTCAGAAACTGGGTTCGCACATGTGAAAGATGCTGTCTAAGGAAGACCCGAATTCCTAACAATCGCAGTCCATTGGTTAGCATAAAGACTTCTGCTCCCCTTGAGATAGTGGCCATGGATTTCTTGAAAGTTGAAAAATCAAGTAGCGGCCATGAGAATATCTTAGTGATAACCGATCATTTTACCAAATTCAGTGTAGCGGTGGCGACTAAAGATCAGACAGCACCGACAACAGCTAAAGCATTGTGGAAGCATTTTATCATGCCGTATGGTTTCCCTAGGAGGCTACACTCAGATCAGGGAGCTAACTTTCAGTCTTCCACCATCCGCGAGTTGTGTAAGTTATATGGAGCTGCACAATCTCGGACTACTCCCTATCACGCACCTGGGAACGGCCAGTGCGAGAGGTACAATAGGACGCTACTAAATATGTTAGGAACCTTGACATCCGAACAGAAAAGGAGATGGACAGAATATCTACCTGAGTTGGTACACTCGTATAATAACACCGTACACAGCACTACAGGGTACTCTCCGTATTTCCTTATGTTTGGCCGACAGGCACGTCTTCCCATTGACCTCACGCTAGGAACGGATCCTAATGACGTACAAGACGAGGACGTGGGATATGACGAATGGGTCCAGGATCATTGGAAACGGTATAAATATGCTTATGAGGTAGCCAAAGAACATTCCAGTACAGCTAAGGCAAGTCAGAAAAAGAGTTACGATCGCACAGCAAGGACGTCTCCATTACTACCAGGAGAGAGGGTGTTAATTTTGAATAAGAAACATCGAGGTAGGCATAAACTGAAAGATATATGGGAAGCTATACCTCACGTTGTTGAAAGTCATCCTAATGAAGATATACCTGTCTACGTGGTCTCGCCTGAAAGGGGAGGGGGCCCCACAAGAACCTTACACCGTGACATGTTAACATCTTGTACTTTTGCTCCTCGGGAAGATAAACGCAGAAGAAGGCGCGACCCACCTTCTAATGAACTCCAGGTAGACAGAGTAAACGATGCAGAAGGTAACCATGAAGACGGTGATGATGATAGTGATGATCAGGAAACAGCAGTCTTATTCTTGACCGAACCTAGAGCACCTGTAGATGTACCAATTGATCCAATTGTGAATGTACCGGTAGACAACCCGGGCATTCCGCTAGACGAACCGGTAGAAGTTATACCTGACCAAGCTGACGACGAGGAACGGAACCGATATTCGATTAGAACCAATCGTGGTGTACCACCCGATAGGTATGGAAACTGGCAAATGAACATAGAGGCAAGTCCGACAGTGACTTTGAAATCACTTCGGCAACGTGCAAAAGGATTCTTTCGCTCTGCGTTTCAGACCTTAGCGGATAAGATTGACCAGGAAGATGAGAACTGAACATGATTGCGTGAACTACAACATTGTATCAGCTCTTCAGATTTACCAGCCAGTTCAGGGTTTGAACAGCGAGTTGGTTGTGGTCGGTGATTCGTTGTCTTGGAAACCCAAACTTCGGGGACTGAATTTATTCAGATGGTGGCGATTTCACCGTAGACAGATGAACTGGTTGGGTATCTTGTCAAATGGTTATAGAGAATACGCGTTTGAATGCTATTATATTATATTGTACGTTAGGACAGGCCACCAGGAACATAAAGCGAGATATGCCCTTGGTGATCTGAAGTTAAGTTAGAGTTTCAGGTAATCTAGAGCGGTCGGACTGTTGCGTTGTGTGTTCTCGTCCCTCTTCCCCATACAGGCACAGTGAGGATGGCAGGATTTCACGGCTCTTTGGGACACCAACCGTGTCACTTGCGTCTCCAGGACAACGACTTGCAGATCAACCTCAACCAGGACTTCTACAGCGTAAAAGTGTTCAACGCCGGCGGTACATCCGACAGGGCCCCGGGGGACATGCTATCGGAAGGATCACCGCAAGTTCGGGACCTGCGTGCAGTATGAAGACGGGCCGGGGAACGAGTTCACCTGTGCAGGCGAGTCGAGACGACGACCGAGAGAAGAAGATGAATCAGAAGATGAAGAGACATGAACTGAGATCGAACTTTGAATCTAGATGAACTGTGGAAATGATGAATTATGAGATGAATCGTAGAACAATTACTAGTAGATGAGGAGAGAAACGTTTCATGGAGTTATGTAACCGTTGCAACTTGTATGTTAAGAACGATCGTATTTTTCTACTGTAGTTTATGAGCGCCGCTTTTGTAACCAGTAATAACTCGTAAATAGTTCGGATCTGTAATCTTGTGATGTTACAGAGTTTTCTACTTTTGTACTTATATTAACTATATTTGTAAGTACGTCGCCAGGGGACGGCTCCATTTCGAAAGGGGAGCATGTAACAGGGTGCCTCTGTACTAAATCCATCTATATTGTAAGTTGGCTGAGTTCCTTGTACTTTCCAAGACCCTCAATGTTAGACTGGATTAGTCACTTTGACCCTGAACTGTTCTTAGGAAGGGGAGTGGGCAGCCTTGAGTTAATTGACCCCAGAAGTCCTATTCACCTTCATCTGAGGGGTATGTTACCAGTTAATGCAAAGCGTCCCCACGCCAGACCCCTGGGGTGGTGGAGTGTGTGTCCCAGATATGGTACCAGCTAATTTGAATGCAAAGCGTCCCCACGCCAGACACCTGGGGTGGTGGTGTGTCCCAGATATGGTACCAGCTAATTTGAATGCATAGCGTCCCCACGCCAGACCCCTGGGGTGGATGTGGCCAGGAGATATATAAATAGGGGTAGAGCTAGGGGACTGGGGAGAGTTCTGCTTTGGAGGGAGAGAGAATAGAACGACTTCTATGTAGCTCTTGGCTTCTGTTGTCTTTGGTTCGACTCGTACACGTTACAAGAACTGCAACTATTCCACGAACTCTGTAAGGGACGCCTTCGAAGTCAAGGTTTCAACCCAAGTTCACCACCCTTACACTAAGGGATTGGTTGATTCCAAAGAGAGCTCTCAGGTCTTTACTGTGAAGATATTTGTTATTTGCCTTGAACGTGCCAGCCGAATTTAGGCCACAGCAAGTAAATTTTATGGATGACATCAGCGCGCGCATTAATTTTCGCCTGATTTCAGAAAAAAAAACAAGATTTTTTTCTTCTACAGCGATGGTCAACATGACAGAGTCACGAGGTTTTGTTAGCATTTTAAGTATTTTTTTTTTCAACCTCTCTGAAACTGTGCCGCCGCCAGTGTCCGAACACCTGGTCCGCCTCCGAGTTCCCGCTCCCTAGCAAGCTTCTTTACAGTCCGCTCAACATTGCTGCCAGCTACAGCCACCGGACAGCAGAGTTTGTGTTACACATACTCGCTCCCGCGTTCATGATGCATGGCGGCCGAGCAAAGAAGGGAACGTTGAAATTAGAGTCACGAAATTTTGTTAGCATTTTAAGTAATTTTTTTTTCAACCTTTATTTAGCCCTACTAATAGAAGTAGGATGTAACGCTAATTGTCACGCCTTTGATGCTCAACATTGTGTTTTGTGGGTTTCGTTGATACTGCTTTATTGTTTATTACCTGCAAATCTCTAAAGTTATATTGATCACTTGGCAAAGAGATATGATCAAAACACTTTTGTTACATATATTTCAAACAATTAAGTAATCATACATAAAGTCCATTTCTCTCTCTCTCTTTCTCTCTCTCTCTCTATATATATATATATTACATTGTATTAGAATTCTTATTAGCAACACACACAGACATGCATTCTATATGTGAGGTATGAAACGTAATGATGCCACCAACTGAACCTACATAGTGGTGTCTGAAAAGTGTGTTGGAACATAAGAGTGTCTGAACATAGCAATGTCAAAAACATCTCTGAACATAGGGTAATGTTGGATCATAGGTATGTCAGAAGGCAGGGGTGTCGGGTGATAGGGGGGGCAGAAGGTTGGGTGATGGGTGTGGGGGTGTGGGTGGTAGAATGTAGGGATGTCAGAACATTTTCTTTAATGTATTTTCTTCTAGATATTCAAAGATCCCATCCATGGCCACATTAAGGTGGACCGTCTGAGTGTGAAGATCATCGACACCCCCCAGTTCCAGAGGCTGAGGTTCATCAAACAGTTGGGAGGTGCTGACTGGGTCTACCCTGGTGCCACTCACAGCAGATTTGAACACAGCTTAGGGTAAATATCATGTTGTAGATATATGTAAGTTTGTAGATGTTGTAGTTGTTACAGTATGACAGTAAGAGATGACTTTATAAGTTGCTGTACCATTAAACATTCGATATTTTATTTAAAGATGTTTACCATTTTTAGGAAACTTTCTTAAACCTAGAGTTATGAAAGGATTTGTGCTCTTGATTTCATTTTCCTAATCTGATTTCTGTAATGATGCTGACTATAGGTCACACTAGTGTAACGTTATACATGTTAAGATGGTATCTTCAATCATCATCATCATCATCATTCTTCCTCGTGTGAGGTGGAGCAGACGAAGTCAGAACTCCAGACCTGCTTGTCTTTCATCGCAGAGAGTAGCCCTTGCCCTTCCAGCCCTTGATCTTCAATCAAGGTTAATACGATTGAAACACATAAGATCTTAAAGAAGAAAAATCATCCTATGATAATATGCAAGTATATTACTTACACTTGAAAAATGTATCATAATTATCTTTTTGCCTGCAGGGTTTATTACCTGGCTGGTTGCCTGCTAACTGAGCTCCAGAAAAAGCAGCCTGAGCTAGAAATTAACGACCGGGATGTGTTGTGTGTGATGATAGCAGGGCTCTGTCATGACTTAGGTAACAATTGTGTTCATCTAAATAACTTGTTCTTGGGTGCACACCAGAGTGGACACATACCAATTTTGTTTATTAGTTTTTGTCGACAAGCCCGCTTTATTCTGCCATTGTCTTGTAAAAGATAAGACATACTATTAGATAAAATGCACCTGGTAATTAGGCATTATGAGTCCCTATCTGCCAATGGTTACATAAAGCAATGCACAAACAGTGCAAAATTGATTGTTTCAAATGTTAAAAACCTGATATGTTGACTTTGTGGATATTGTGGTTATTCAGCCTTCTGTCTTATAAAAGGATATAATTCTTATAAAAGGATATAACATGTTATGTAATGTATAAATCATCTAATAGTATATCTATTTTATATGCATACTAGTACATACATACAAACACATTGAGTTATTGACCATTGGATGTGTCTAAAGTCATTTCTGCATGAATTAGGTCATGGCCCATTCTCTCACCTTTTCGAGCAGTTCATGGAACAGGCCAGACCAGATGCTGAGTGGAAGGTACCTTCTCATTATAACAACTGTAATAACATGTGAACACATTTGTTACTAAAAGCATTTCTTTGAAATGAATTAATTTTGTTGTTCAAAGGGACATAATGTAGAAATATGGCGCCAAAATTTCAAATGTTCTGAATTTGAAAATCTCCATTCAGATTGACATCTGCAACTTATTTGTAACTTATCTGCGTCATTTTATCACATTTCTAGTGCTAATTAACAACGTCAAAGTAAGCTGCGACCAAATTCACTTACTTCCGGGTAGCCTACTGGAAGTAAGCCGACCATAGATTTCCGAATCGACCGTTGCGGTCGCAGATCTTCAGAGCTTACCGGGGACTTTCAACAAAATTCAGTAACGATCAAGCGAACCACCGAACGCGTTCTAAAGCGCACTTTGGCTTGCCAGCGAGTTGAATAAAATGGCGGACAACTCAAGCGGCGGAGGGAAGTGCGCATGTTTCAAGACATCCTCACGGCTCAACAAAGTCGTATCCAAGCGTTGTAAATATTGCTGTGCAGTGTAATAAGGTAGACTCAACTCATAATGTAGAGAAATGACCGAAAACAGTGACTTTATTTTTACATTATGTCCCTTTAAGTAAAAGTATGCTTGAGTGTATATACACAAGAAAGCAATCCACACTTCCTCTTTCTTATCTCTTTTAGCACGAAGAAGCTTCTACCAGGATGTTTGACTACCTTATCGATGAGAACAAAATCAACTTGAACGAGTTTGATCTGACAGCGCAGGACCGGACCTTCATCAAGGAATTGATCAAGCACCCCAAATCAGCAGGGCAAGGGGTAACTTTAATTCTACTCAGCTCAGTTGCATAGCATAAATCTTGGTATTGAGAGCTGCTGAAAATTGTATTTATCAAACACACTGTAACAGGAAGAGTCTCATTCTGTAATGTTTTGCTAATTGTGGATCTGAATGGCAAGCTCAGCATTTACCAACAATGGACCATTTTGTTCTGCAGTACATGGTGTCTTCCCACTTTTCCTTTTCAGGCATGGTCGTATGAAGGAAGGGAGGAAGAAAAGGGCTTCTTATATCAGGTACTTGATGGCACTGTTGCAGCATTGTTCCTGTCCTTGGTGCTGAAAAAAACTTTTCCATGGATTGACCTCAATGAAATGCAATTTGAGCTTCTCATGAATAAATAAAGGTTCAAACAAACAAACAAACTAACTGCTGCAGGTGTCCCTTTGGTAATGAAAAAGTACCACAAATTGGCAAAACAGTAACTCAGTGTGCCCAGAAAAGGTTTGGTCTGGTTTTACCTACTACTGTACAAGTTATCAACCTATGCTGGTGTCGAGAAAAAAGTAGCTTAAAGTACACACCTTATATTAAGCCCATTTTTGTGGGAAGAAAGACTTAACTGAATAAAACAAAACAACAAGCCTTTTTGTAACGTTAACATGTGTGATCTTTTATCTGCAAAAGGGACTAGTGTGTTAATTGCTTTATTTTGTAAAATTCAGATTGTTTGCAATGAGCAAAATGGCATGGACGTGGACAAGTGGGACTACTTTGCCAGAGACAGCTACCACTTGGGTCTTCCCAAGAAGTTCGACCACATGCAGCTCATCCAGCATGCCAGGGTCGTCAAGGTGGATGGCAAATGGCAGATCTGTTACAGGAAGAAGGCATGTTACAAAAATGCACTATTATATTAATGCTACATATTAGGAAATAGTTTAAAATGTTGCCTTTAAAAATGCAGATCGACATGGGCATTGAGATTTAAACATACTGGGTGTTTGGTAGCCAGGACTAAAAACAAGAAAAAAAAGGTTAATTGTTACACTGATCTGTACTGATGTCATTTTACTGATGATTTTTTCAGGAGTGGCGAAATGTGTATGACATGTTCTACACTCGAGCCTTTCTCCATAACCAGGCCTACCAGCACAAGGCAATAAAAGCAGTGGAGATGATGTAAGTCACCTTATCAATAATTCTCATAATAAATTCATCATCTGAAGGCAATATGATTTTGCATGAGACAACTTGGTTAACATCTACAGAACTGATGCTTTTGAGTTGTTGATTTGTCAAATATTTATGACAAGGGTCTCATGTGTAAGAATAAAAGAATATTGGCACTCTGCAACTGATGAATTGATACTGTCTGGATGTTGTATATAGAAGTATTGGCCAACTTTGATACTAGTAGAGACATCCTTCATATCCTAATCTCATTCCTTTTCATGACATGCATTATACTTAATCTTTCAGGATCTTGGATGCTTTGCTGGAAGCGGATACAAAAGATGGGTGTGTTTTATTATCACAAGTTGACCATAATACATGTACAACAATGTATCAGGATGCACACAAGATCAGTTGTCTTATAAATATAAAACTTTTTTAGCAAAACCACAGGTTGTCCAGAATATGAGATATCCAAACCTGAAGTTCTGCTGCAGCAATGTGGAAAGACCATAATATTGATCATTTTCAGTTTTTGTGACAAAAAATCCAATCCATCCAAACATTTTTTTTAGTTCATCTTGGTGACAGACAGACACACAAAAATTGCCTAAAGTGTAACCTTCTTGACAAAGGTAGTAATTTAATATGGAACAAATCAATTTGTTGATTTGTTTAATTAGTATTACAATAGGCACTTACCCATGGCCTTTCCTCTGTGCATTCACAACTGTAGGGAGGAGGTACAGAAAGGATGGTTGTCTAAAGCAGCAGCAGTGTATGACATGGCCTCCTACACCAACATGACCGACCAAGTCTTCCAGGAAATCCTGTACTCCCAAAACCCCAACCTACAAAAGGCTAAGGACATCCTGCAGAAAATCATTACCAGGAAGCTGTACCGCTTTGTGGATGAGACACAACCTGAGGATTGGCGCCTTTTGGAAGAATTCAAGGTGGCAACGATTTACACTTCTTAAAATTTCCCACTCATGCAGCATTATGTATTCTGAAGAAAATGCTTTAACAAGTAAACTATATTCAAGTCAATTCAAATACACTTCATGATTTTTATCTAATAACTGACAACAGGTATCAATTGACAATTTGACAACTGAAAAAATGTCTATACTACTTTATGTTGGAGTTGTTTGCCAATTATGGATAATTGTACACTTATGTACACAAATACATATAGCAACAAACTGCTAATCACATATAACTGTTATTACTTTGCAATTAGACAGAGCAATGATGGGTGTAGAAATGTATTCTTAGACTATTATAGTTGCAATAAAGTTAAAGACTGTCTTATGTTGTTGTTAGTCTGATCCTTCAACATTGGAAAAGAAGATTGCCGAGGAAGATATATCAAGGAAAATCACAGCTGAGGACATTCGTGTCAAGGTAATTATGTTCATTTCTTTTTTGTATTGCATTGCTGCACAGCTCCTGTATGTTTGATTGGAATATGGATAAATTTTCAGTAAGGTTTTCTAAAGAAAGATGTGTTTAATTAGAAAGAGGACTGGACTGAAATCTGGGTTTAAATAGTATTGAGCTATACAGTACGAAAGATAATCAGAACACAGAAATTGGTGAACAACTTGATCTCTATACTCTTTGATATGGGTTATCTTTTCTCAGATCATGTAATGTGAACATCATATATTTTTTCTCAATAAAACTGTGATTATTGATTGTCCAATAGTTTGTTAAAGTGGACTATGGAAAGGGTGATCAAAATCCAGTCAAAAATGTCCGATTCTGGAACAAAGACAACCCCACAGAGGCGGAGTCACTGGAGGAAAATGAGGTGAGGCACTAGTCTAGATTATTTGCTTATAAGGACATCATGCCCAGTGATGTGGTAAATTGAGATTGAACTTCAAAATATAAAGATTCTGGCAGTCTTGTGCATGCTATTTTTAAGATGTCACGGAAGAATGATTTGTTATCACAAATGGATCTATGTGTAAATTAATCAGATGGTTGAATGAAATTCATGTTTAAACTGTGTTTACCGGTACTTTTCTATAACGTTAGCTGACACAGATGTTGCCTGTCAAGTTTGCCGACCGGTTTGTGAGGGTGTACTGTAAGAAGCAGGACAAGGAAAGCAGTGAAACTGTGAAAAGGTAATACTAACACCAATCTTTACCTGCTGTATTTGCTATTAAAGTTGATATTTTGCTTGTCTAAGGTGCATATTCGTTGGTGTCTATTCTGTCAGGATTGGTAGTTATTAGGGGTGGTTCCTGTTTGGCTTGTAAGTCTGGTCCCAGTCCAGGTTTATGTTCAGATGTTCAAACCTGAACCAGTGGACCTAATCCAGTGTAGTCTGTGTAATCTTATAACTTTAAATTTAAAAAAAATGTTATTATTCAGACTTGAATGTTGCACTTTTTTTACACACATTTGCAATACTTTAGCACACACACACACACACAAAATAGCCCAGTATTTCAATATTTGGTCATGTTGTTCCCTAAAAATACATTGCAAAAATGTTCGAAGTCTTCCATTATTTGCTTCACATAATTTGATTCACAGGTGTGTTGTACATGTATGAAACCGTTGTGTATAAAATAATTTTTGATCTTGGAAACTTCTTCAGGTACTTCAAAGTCTTCCTTGACAAGAAGAGGGGAGAGACAACACCTCCAAGGGTAAGGGCAGATACTAAAGACATCACCTACTTATTGTTACTTTATTGGCTATTTCGTATAACATGTACCTTTATGACGTTATACTAGGGCTCAAAATAAGTCAGCTCAGTAACTCATAAAATAATGATTCAGAACAACAAATTTAAATACATGTATTTCAGTCTCAAGAGGACATATGCCACTACCTTTGTGCAAAGTTTCAGCTCATTCAATTAAAAAATGAGTCTGTTATGAAACCACTTGCATTGCTTTTTGACTCACCCTCATACCTGCATTGTACTTTGGAACTTTCAGCCAGGAGGGAGCAAGGATTCTTCTCAACCCAACCCTCCTGCTAAGAGGTCACTTTCATTGGATAAATCAGGCAAAAGGAAGAAGAACAATTAAGTAGGATCATGTGGTGTGACTGCAGGGTATTTGATCCAGATGCTAGAGGTCCTGGGTTCAAACCCTGCAATGCTACCGATCTTGTGCCTTTGGGAAAGGCACTTAATACAACTCTCCTCACTTCACCTAGGTGTAAAAATGGATACCTGACTTGGGTTGGGAAGGTAAAAGGCAGTACTGTGCATTGTAACACAGTGGTTAACAACTCACAGCCTCTAGGCCCTACGGTCTCAAAACGTCTATGGGACTATCTTAACACCTTTGTGCCTTTACCTGCCTACCTTGTAGGTACCTACCTTGGGTGCTACAGCTACCATGCATAGATTATGTTTGGTGACACTATGAGGTGTAGTTGATTGAAATGATGGTTGTAGATTTACTATGTTAAAACAAAACAAAAACTAGTAGATTTATATGAGAGGATAATCATTGTGCATGTCGTATTGTTGTGAGTTTTAACCTCCATTGAGATAGTGTCTGGTTCTATAGTGCTTTGGGATTGAATTTTAAACAGACCTGAGAGTTATATAACGTCCATTGGCATAATACCGGTCGGTTTACTGCAATTTCTCAAGCAATGCTAATTTGGCAAATGATCAACGCATCATTTTCTCCAGTTACATGTTGCTGTTACAGCTTACCTTTGTCACTTCTTCTGTGTAAATTATTTTGTCTCTCTGGTCCTGCTAAAAACATAATATCGTAATTGGAACGCACCGCGGAATTGCACGGAGAACGGGCGCGTGGTTGGAAGGGGGTGCACTATACCGGCCGAACGAAACACGGCACAATTAACTGTCGCTATGTACCTTTATACATCCTCTGTTGTTCCTTTCTTTCCTGTTAGTAGTTGCACAAAACAAAAATCTGCATGAGCATACAAAAAGTCATGAGAAAATGGGCGTATACTGACAAGAATTTTCATTTAATTTTGGTCCGTCACAACTGCTATGACGTAAAACTTTACTGCTGGCCGTAGCATTAAAAATGGCGGGAAAATGGCGGCGTACGTTCAATTTGACCCATTCTGCAGTAGATCCGGGCGATAATGCAACGGTTCCTCACACTTTTACACGAGTTGTAGGTCACCAAAAGAAATTCAAGATTGCTGTTGAATCATGCTCGTCTTGTGCCGTGAGCACATGTGATTATTATCTACAAATCTGGCGATGAACGTGACAGTGTGTTTGTCCCACGACGAGCTCGCCTGCCCCGAAAATGACCTGAAAACTTTTGGCCTTGTTGTCTTCGAATGCATTGTTATCGATGCTTTGTAAATTATGTATTGGACACCTAGATGTCTGAAGTGTGTATACCTCAGAAATAACTATTGTTGCATGTGTAGATCTCTTTAAGTTCCACTATTTTTAATCGACCGGTATAAGGCTTATGACCGGTATTATGCCAATGCATGTTAATATAGCAGTACATGATTGGACAACTAATGCTGCAGGCTTTTGGATGCAAAATACTTGTACAATGAATTTGTGTGTGTTGGCAATGTCTTTGGTAGAGACACTTAGAGTGTACAACTTAGAATGGATGGTGTAAAGATAAGATAAGGACCACTTTTCTGCTCATTCATTTTATAAGTTAAAGATACATGACCTAGCCATGGAACATCAGTTTTGACACAGTTTGTTTGATAGATGAACTTTTGAATGGCTGATTGTCATGAAATAATGTACTTGAAATTCAGAAACTCAACAAATATACAATCATTAGGTAGGTCTGAATTCTACTTATTTCTATTTGTGATGACAAGGTGTGCACAAGACAAATGACGGTATGCAGTGTACCTATTTACAAGTATAAGAGAATCACTACCCAATCTGCACAAGTGTTTGTTGGTAGTTTGTGGCGAAGCTCGGTGATCAGAAACCAGGTTTTGGGTAGACTTACTCTCCTGTTGACAAGGAGGCGACTATATTGGAAGGCAATCATTTACATCAAGGAATATTTACAGCTGGTACTAGCCTTTCTGTTCAACCAAATATCTTTCAACCAAGAGATGCTTTCAAGCCTCGCTTTTAATAAATCTGCTTATTGTGCACTTCATTCTATATGAGTCTTCCTTCATGGTATTTACACAAAGGCACAATTATGTGGTCGTGTTATCAGACATGATAAACACTATAAATAATGCAAAAATAAGTGCATCTGAATTCCCCAGTACCACAAGTTGTTCACCAAACTATTATACAGAACTCAGTAAATAATTTCATCTGGTTATTAAATCAATACTTAGGTATGCAAGTAACGCAACCTTATTTTTTCTCTACCAAGAACTTCAGCAGCTGCAACTCTTCATCAGTGCAAAGAAGCCAGCCGTCAGTACAGAAACAAAGTTGTATACATAGGAAAACTGTTGTATGATACAGAACCTAACTACTGATACTGTGCCTCCAGCGGCTGCTTCCAGGGGCTGATGTGCTGACTAGCCATCTGCATCTGGTACCACGTCTTCTTATGGGTCTTCAGGGCCATCTGCAACCATGATGACATACATGGTATTATATCAAACTTTATTGACACAATGTATAAGGGGATTCTTGGCAGATATTTCAATTTGACAAGGCTCTCAGATTGAACTTAAATTAATTTTGAAGGATGGCAGAAAAGACCGTTCAAGTTTGGCCTTGATGCACTGGACACACAAACAAAACCCTCTTAGCAATTTGTACATATAGATTTTCCTTTTTAGGATCAAAGACACTGTAAATTGATTTAAGTTCACAGGAACTTCATTTCATGGTAGGAGGTGAGAGAAGGTATTCACTATTTGAGTATGTTCTTGAAACAATGATTGTTACACATGACACATGACAAGTTTGCTATGATGAGTAGCAAAAACTGAAAGCGTAAAACCAGGGTTAATATCCAGTAATGAATAGTAGATTTTAAGAGCTTACCTCAGCAATTTCCACCTTCCTCTCCCAACTCTTGACAGTCTTCTGTAGTTCATAGAGATCAGCCTTGTCTTGTACATAGTCCAGGACGTCTGGCACACGGTAGTCAGCCAGCTGGGTACGGTACTTCTTGTTTTCCTTTTCTGCCTTTGACCTCTCCTATAGGGAAGTAATAAAGAAATGTAGGGTCTTACATGCTTGAAACTTAACATAGGCTTTTAATGGTTGGATAATTTCCCTTAAATCCTGCAAGAGCGACAGTTTAGAATCAAAGGGAATGCTTTGCTACGACAATCATTGCAAAATACAACCTCTGCTGTTTGAGCAGATTGGAAGAGACAAAAGTCTGAAAGATGATGATAGGGTAAAGAGGCTAATGTAAGTGTACAATTACCATTACAGTAGTTCTTGTCAATTGTTCAACAAACTAGACCAACCCTGACTGTTCATCAAAATTACCAGTTCAATCAATGACGCCATGGCAATTTGGAGTTTGACCTTTGACTTTACTACGTGATTTTAAGTAAATCAAATTTTGCACTTATATGTTTTCATTTTGCATTGTTTTGAAGAGGTTGGCAGGGCTATGGGATCAATCTGTAGTATAGTTCGAGCTTCCTATGATAAATTATAACATAGTACTCTCCAGCCTACCTCCTCCACAGAGTTAGTCTCGGCGTCGATCCTGGTCAGCATGTCCTGTCGGGATGTGATCTCTGACTTCAGCCTCTCCGACTCCGCTGTCAGCGTGTTCAGCTTTTTCTGGGAGAAAGATTGTCAGAAATGTCAGTCATCATCATCATATCGTTGAAATGTCAGTGATACAAGAAGAGTTACTTCAGTTGTCTGTTTCACAGCAAAATCTCTGGACAAAATTCAATAGATATTCTTACCCACGATACTGTAAAACTTAAAATATTTGCCATGGTAACCTCTCCACTGTAAATTCATCATGACTTTGCAAATATGCAATTCTAATGTACTGGGTATTATTGCTGTTACTGAACAGTTTCAACCACAAACTTCAACACTGCAAAAACCTTTCCCCTCTCAAACCACAAAATTAAAAGTCCCTCTAAAATAATAAATTCACACTACACCAGCTCAAATCTAATCAGTACAATGCATAAAAAAACATACACAGGAAGTAGCCTCCTTTGCACTTTGCAGACTTTCAGAGTGGTAGTATTTATCTTTTGGGGGGAGTGCTTATTTGCGATTTTTTACATGGGCTATGGTTCTCGATGGGGGTGGCAAAACTCCCTCTCCCAACCAACTCCCTTCCCTAGCATAGAGAACCCTTAGCCCATGTTGAAAATCACAAACCAGCAACACTCCCCCACCCAAAAATGAACACATCCGCTCTGAAAGTCTGCAAAGGAGGCTACACAGAAAACAAAGCTGAAAACAAACAAACAAATAAAGAATCTGACCTTATAAGAGTTGAGGACCTGCATGGTGTTGCCTGCCATGAGCTTGAGCCTGAGCAGGTCCTGGTTCCGCTCGTCGATGCGCTCCAGGTACTGGGCATTCTCGATCTTCAGCTGCTGGAAGTCCACCTCATGCAGGACCTCTCCCATCTCCTCTTTCTGTCAGGGAAGGAAATCCATTAAGTCATACTCTCCATGCAGGGAAAATCGTGACCTTTTTCTTATATGCCGTCTTTTTCTGTCTATTATAGCTGATAGCTGAAGGAAAACGAAGGCATATAAGGAAAAGGTTGAGTAGTAAGCAGATTAGTAAAGTCACTCCTATTGGACTGGGGTGGAGTTAATCTTGATGGTGCCAGGTTTTAGAAAATTTGATGGGAAATGGGGTATTCAAATGCTTTTGATAGCGAAAGTATAGTGATACAAGTTATGTTTAAACTTAGCCTGACAAAATTGCACTCCTAGCGGCCAGCCCTAAAGTTGCTGCCACCTAGGAGAGGGGGGGTCATTAACCCCAGCCAGCGAGAGATTGTGTAAACACAGGCTACATTAAAACTGTGGTCTGCTAGGACCAAAGACATTAGCCTTCTTAGCAGGATCAGTAGTGGTCAATCTGAATTGTTCACTTTTGTCAAAATCTGCTCTCAATGGTCCTTGGTTAGAGCCAGGGCACATGATAGAAGTTGGGGGCAGTGCCCTTGTTCCTCTGTTTAGAAAAACAAATGGTTGACTTTTGCAGTGTTGTGTATACTAGTTACTGACTTGGCACGACATACCTGTTTTAATTGGAGCTGCAGCTTTCTCTTCTGTACTTTTAGGGAAGAATTCTTGAGGCGCAGCTTTTCTATCAACGTGTCCTGGAGAGGAAACATGACACAACACTTGTTAACAATATATATATGTATATATCATTGCCATTACCATCACATAAATTGCATGATTAATAATCATCGCAAAACTTTGCCATAATCAACTATCAACCTCCATCAACATTTATCCACTGGGTTACTTATATTTACAACTCTGAAAAACAGTGGGTTTCATACATATAAAAAAGTGTGGCACCCCCTAAGCACAGTTTACAATGTAGATACACAGGAGTGCATTATACTGGGTAACATTGCCTTGGAGACGCCCTTTAAAATTTTTCTGGTGGATACCTGTCAGATTTACATTACTGTAGTAGACGTTAAACCAAGGAACTTGACCATACAGTTTAAAGTTAAAGACGAAGAGAACAATACTGTTCAACATGTTTATCTTACCTTAGCTCTTATTCTGTCGTCAAAATATCTGGTGGCTCTCTCTCCGACAACCTTCCCTGTTCTGGGGTTGACCCCGCCCTTCAGTATGTCCCTCTCAAACTCATAGGAGGACTTCCTGATCTCCGACAGTCGGGTGTCAGACTCCTCTATGTGTGCCTGGTGGAGAAGTTCATCAGAAACATTGTCAACTTACATTTAACAAAAGTTTTAACCAGGGGTATACTTAGTATAAGTATATAACACAGTTGTTCATCGTGGCTATTGTGGAAGGAAAACAAAATAAATGGAGTCACAATATTGAACCCTATATGTTATGTAAGACATTTAATAATCCCTCAAGATGGAGGAATTTGGAATGGAAACTTGCTGCCCAATGTGAGTAAGGTATGATGCAGGACTTCGTTTTTGCTTCAACTTAGTTTAAAGTACAATGAAAAAGTAGAGTTTGAATATGATACAAGTGAAGTGATGCAAAGAGTCAACTACATATCAAAGACTGACTAAAAACTACATGTCTACCAAATGAAATGTGAAATCCAAGCCAGAAAAAACAAATGTAATGTGCAATCAAAGCCAGAAAAAAATGCATAACAAACTGAATGAAACAATGACGAAACTGACCTTATGATTGTCCAGGATTTTCTCTGACTCTTCTTTAAACTTGTCGATGTCCTCCCTGAGCTCCTCCAGCTCTCTCTGTGCGATGTCACATTTCTGTTCCGCTGACAACTTCAGCAGCCGCTCGATGGTCCCGCTCTTGGACTTGGATCTTCTCCTATTGACAGGGAAAAGGGACTTGATGCTTAGATGGGTCAGTGTAATAGAGGGTACCATGGTTCTCATGATTGATTTTTTACCCTACATTATTGTTATTGGTGATATGCAAACAATTAAGAATATCAAACTTGCTGTCTTGTCCCAACTGCTGACGCTAAGTTAAAGTAACTTCATGTCACTTCGTGTCATTTCTGGACACATGATTTATTATGAATGTTACTGCCCATAGATATACAAGATGGGATCTAAGCTATAGCATGTGTTCTGGCCAGCTCTGGTGGTCTGCATTTTATCCCTGCTTAGATTTTCCGGTACTAGCACTTATCCATCACCATTGATGTGTATAGTAACAGTGTGGCAATTTTGCCTGGGTGCCATAATAATAAGTTTTCTGTTGAGGCTTACTCCAAGACCTAGTGCTAACCAATTTGATGGTACCCAATGCAGCCTAGTAGTTATCTCTAACCTGGACAAGAAGAGAACAAGTTACTGAATGTAGATAACTGCATGGGATGAGATTCAGATAAAAACACCCGGCCTCCTCACCTGCCGACAGTGCGGAGGTCCTGCATGGAGGCACTGGGCGTGGCTGTGACAGGTGTGCTGGTGGACCCCAGGCTAGAGTGGCCGCCGTCTTTCGGCTCCACCCTCTTCAGGAACTTCTCAAACATCTCCGTTTCTGTGTTTAGTACATCGTTGGATTGTCTGGAAAGGAAAAGTACACAGTGTTTATAACATTATTATTTGCAGAGGTTCCTGCTCCAAGTAACTTACTGTCATTCAATAAGTGAAATACATCATATGACCTCCATTATACGGGTCTGCCTAAACACCGCAAATGAGCGCAAACTAGCGCAAACGGGTCTATTATGCAGTATTCATGAGACAATGGCCTTGTTTGACGCTCTAGATACACTGTCTATGCAATGATAGATTAAAAAACACGGCAAATTATATATAAGTTTTTACCAGTTTTGTTTAGTTATTCCGCTTGTTTCAAGTTCGAAGGGATTTCTGGCCGCCATCCGTTGGATCATCCGCATTAGGGGTCTTAGAAAGTACCTTCATGGCTTGGCGCAGGCGCTTTTGACAGCTAAAAAATGTCAAAAATCCACGGCGGCAGGATTCCAGTGCCCATCACTCGTCTACGCGTACGGCTAACACTCGCTTTCACGGGGGGGCTGGAGTCGGGCATGCCGACACTCGACACTCGCGCTTCGCGCTCGGTCTCGCAACCCATAACCCTAGCTAAAAAATGTCAAAAACCGCGGCTACGTCATCAGAGCTATCGCTCTTCATCTCCCTAATTTTGAAGATAATCTCATTCCCTTTCGACTCAAAAGATAGTGCCTAAGTGCAATTTCTCCATCCAGACCCCGTAACACGGATGATCCAAGATGGCGGCCAGAAATCCTTTCGAACTTGAAACAAGCGGAATAACTATAAAAAAACGGGTAAATACTTATAATGTGCCGTGTTTTTATTAAATATCGCACAGACAGTGTACAGACAGTGTATTTAGAGTGTCAAACAAGGCCATTGTCCCGTGGATACTGCATAATAGACCCGTTTGCGGTCGTTTGCGCTCGTTTGCGGTGTTTAGGCATACCGGCCATTATACATGTGTACTAATCATTGATCGTCGTCTTGATAGTTGTTCATACTATGTTCTTTTTACATAATAATGGTGTCTTCATAAGTTATCATCCGCGTATTGGTATGGTGACTATGGTCACAGCCAGCTACAGTATTCATTAACTCTAAAAGTAACATCCCCATCATCTTATCATACATTCATGTACTAGTAATATATGAAATATGAGTGTGTCTGTGTGTGAGTAAATTTTCTACTGTCTATTTAAATGTTGATATCCATTCTAACAATGTAATTACACAACTTCTCCACTCACATATCTCTGACAATTGGGGGTAGCAGCATGTTAAACATAAATACGATGTATATAACCTGGTATCCAGTCTTTTCTAGATGCCAGGTTATGTGTGCTAGCAAGGAGCTTTGACACAACTTCCAGTGAGTTGAGAAGTTGTTTCAAAACCCCTTGGTCAAAACAAGGAGAGGAACATGACCATAGACATAGTTAACTCTTTTTGGGACCTAATATATCGATCCAGGAAGCGAGACTGTGGCAGGGAAACCTTAGAAAAGTACTTACAGTGTGTCTTCTACCAGTTGGTAGAGCCTTTCGTCTGACAGTTCGCTGAGAGGGTCGGTATCCGGCTGTGTTTCTGTGTCCTGAGTGGTCACACTCTCAGTGTCCGCCATGATTGCTGAGATGTGATTCTGTAGGTCTGGCTCCTGTTGCTAGGCGGCAAGATCGTCCCCAGTGTACCGAGGCGTCCGTGTGCTTTCCATATGGGGAGCTGGGACCCCTGGGACCGAGCTCAGGATGAAACCATTTTCAAAGTTTGACGGGAACCTACTTTGTTATACCTTTATTAAAGAAGAATAAAAACAAATATCTGCATAGTTTATCCTTTATAACACAATAAATATATATTATTAATAAGATATAAAATATGATTTTTCCATTTTTTGTGCTATAAAGGTAAATTGTATAAACAATACATAACAAGATATACCCATCAAATTAAAGTACGGTCCACAGCTCAAACATTCCCAACCTCGCAAAATCACGCGAGATAAAATCTATATCAATGTTGCCTAGAGGGGGATGTCAATAGTCGCGAATTGCTAGGTAATCTTCAGGCGAGGTCGACGGTGCGGCGGGCTCGCGAAGGCGGCCATCTTTTGTGAGGTGTTTAATCGTAAAGCACCTCTGTTTCAGGGTAAAAATCTCTTCTTTTGCGACTTCCTGTGGGACCTTACACACCGTGGTGGTTAGAAAATGTACTGACGTGTACGTTCGACCGAACCGTGGTGTGTAGCGATCAACAAAAGTTAATTTCTGAGGGACTAAATCGTGTCGGCAGTCAAGCCTGTATCCGCCGCACCGAGCAAGAAAGAACAAGGAATGTGCATAGTTCATGCGTTCAGACCGAAATTGCCTTCATTTTTAGGTTTCGTCGGTTCCCCTAGGACAAGATTTGGGTGTCATCTCGTCTTGCAGTTCGAGCGTCAGTCTGTTGCGGGCGGTTGAAGAGCAAGTGGTTACTGGGACACCAAAAAAGGCCAACAACTGTGGCTGATTTTGTTCTGCTGAGGGCGCGATTCAATATGGCTGTCCCGAGTCGCGCGCGCGTCTACGCAGATGTGAACACACACAGGCCGAGAGAGTACTGGGACTACGAGTCTCATGTCATTGAGTGGGGGTAAGACATATTTTGAAAGATCATTATCCATAGTAATAGCTACAGAAATAGCCCATTAAGTTTAGATTTACCTTAGAATACTAAAGGATAACTTTTAGCACCATGGACAGCGAAGGCAAGGTGCACCTCTTCGCATGACACTATGTTTAGCAGTTCGTAACTGATGTACAGTCTAACACAATACGTAATCTGTATATTTATATTCTATATGTTACATCGTGCATCATTTTCATTTTTTAGACTTTTTAAAATGACATTATACTATAGGAAGTGATGTCATAATGTTGCCCCCCTCCCCACGTGTGACAGATGGGCAAAGAACAACGGTTTTTTTTGTGTGTGACTAGATATACGTTGCAAACAATAACCATGATTGAATATGACATTTTTTTTTACTTCAGTTGATACCAATGTAGTCCAAATGTACAAGTTTTCCTATGATGTTAGCGATGTAAATTAGTATTGCTGACACATGCTTTAGGATGAATCACAGAATATAAAATAGAATTTGGCACTGCCAGAGTTCAAGTGCCCAGATTGTGAATGCAGGTCTCTTCGTGCAATAGCAAAACAACTTTGTTGAGCTGGTTTATAGCTTAGGGAATCACAGTTTATAACGCATCTTGATTAAAGATTGCTCCTCTGTGGGTTTCAGCATCATGATTTATGATTATTGTGACATGATTGTACATGTATTTTGTTGAGTGTATGCCTTTCTTGCATATCTAGTACTACATAATCACATTATCACCAGCAAATGACAGCTGGCGAAAATTCAATTAGGCAATTTCATTGGTAGCGTGATTAAGAAAGAAGTCGTATAGCTGCTGCCATGCAGTCCTTCGTGAAAAGTGTTGTAACATGTCTTTATTATATAGGCCTTAGCATTTAAAGATGGATTACAATTTTCTTAAGAAGATAAAAGCAAGACAGTACAGAACTATTAAGCCATCAGGAATAGTTCCTGTTATTTAAAACTGAAAAAATGGCTTGACAAAAGATGAGTGTTTAAGGCATTGTTATTTACACAAACTGTAGTATGCAAACTTGAAGGTTTGCTAGTTTACAAGAATCAGCATAAGCCATAAGTGCTGTAATACAGGTCATTAGCCAAAGGATTAACTGTTAGTTTCCTTTTGTATTCAGACAACAGGACGATTACCAGATTGTGCGCAAGCTGGGCAGAGGCAAGTACAGTGAAGTGTTTGAGGGGATCAACATAACCAACAATGAAAAGTGTGTCATCAAAATCCTCAAGGTACGACACTTATTTTAATACTTCCTACTGACGATACTGCTGTAGCTACAGACACAATTAAGTTCAATGAGTTATGATTTTATCATATTATAAACCAAGCCAAGACAGAGAACAGATTTTACGGAAGAAATCTATTGCCTAGTATTGGACATTGTTCAAAATAACAGCATGTCAAGCAAAGCTTTGGTTAGTAACATTACAGATACATGTAGGTGATCTGGATGGAAAATTTTAACCTTGTGTTATTGTTACCCACTGCAAGTTTCATATGAAATGTTTCTAACAATAATTGTAAGAAGTGAAATGAAAACTAACCATGAAAACTAACATGTTATGTTGATGTGTGAATGCAGGACAGGCGGTGCAATTCCCTTAGCATTTTTAGAACGTTTCTTTCACCTTTGTTTCCTGCAGCCAGTGAAGAAAAAGAAGATCAAGAGGGAAATCAAAATCCTGGAGAATCTCCGAGGAGGAACAAACATCATTACCCTGCTAGCTGTAGTTAAAGACCCAGTGGTGCGTACCTACTTTGCGTCTTATAATATTGTTAACCTTTCTTCAAAGGGCTTTCCTCATTGCTTGGGTTACAGGGCTCCCATGGAAATTAGAGCAAGGTGTTGCTATAGCTCTGGGTAGGAAAAACTTGGAATTTCAGAGCTGCAATTTTCATTTGTAAAAGCAAAATTTTGAAAATTGACAGGGTGGTGCAGAGATTTTTGGTGCAGTGCCTTCGTTCCATTTTCCCTAAGGGAGAGCCCTACAGATAGCAGCATACTTTCCCAACATAAATCCCAGCCCTGTAAGGAATATGACCTGTTGCCTACAGGGCCCTTGTGACTTCCACATGACTTACTATTGAGATGTGCTGCACAATAAGTTATATGTTTGAAGCATGTCCACCTTAAGGGAAATTTTTATGTTCCAGTGTGTGTGACCCCTTCTCTGTGTGGTGGTTGTTTCTTACAGATCCCACGCAAGTTTCTTTCGGTAGTGTCTGCAATAAGCCTTTTTACAGAGGTTAGAACGCATGTGCGGCGACAGGAATTGAAAACAAAATCCGTCTGGACATTGTTATAAAAATCGAAACAATGGTCCAGACAAGGACTGTTTACAATTTCGGGGCCTTACCCTTTGAGTCTGTTTGACATATTACGTATAATTCCTTTTGTGAAAGGGCTTATAGTACAGCTGTTTTTGATTCAGAAGTTACAATTGTCATAGATTATCTTTCTGTTTGGATTGTTCTGATATGTTGTGTTGTATGTTTGCTAATGTGCTTGTAGTCCTCCGGTTGTAACACTCTACTGTGATTTCAATTTTATATCCTGTTGATGATTTTGTTATCTTTTGACCACACCATTGCATTTGTGGCCTTGCATTGCAGATTTTGTTGTTGATGCATCTATCCCTATATTGAAGTACATCATATTGACTGTTGCCTTTGTTTTCTTTGTTCTAGTCGAGAACGCCAGCATTAATATTTGAGTATGTTAATAACACAGACTTTAGGGTAAGTATTTCCTACTTTCATGCAGACTCTTTGCACGCTCTGAAAAATTTCAAGATACAAAGTTTTTTTATTCTCTAGTCCTCCATTAATATTTAGTATGTAAATAACACAGATTTTAAAGAGAGTCAGCATTTAGTTCTGTATCCTAGAGTAGTCAATCAAGCACACGTCAAGTTGTCATCATGTCAAAGGGTAAAGAAAAGATGCACCTGGTGATTCGATTTTAAATCATTAATGCCAAATCGCTTTGTGCAATATCTGTGGCCTTTGTGTCACAACCAAGCAAACAAAGAATTATATATACCCATAGAATTTGCCAATGACGATTGAAAAAAAGATATATACATACATACACATAAGATATAAGATATATATGATACACAGCAACACTCGAATTATGAGAAACATTTACAGACTTAATTTTAGATTTACTTTTGATATATGCATTCAAGTATAAATAGTAATCGGGTTCTCTTCCATTTTTTTCACAGCAATTATACCAAACATTAACCGACTACGACATCAGATACTACTTGTATGAGCTCCTGAAGGTAAGATAATGAACAGCAAAATACTTTTGAGTGTTACATCCTGTCAAATGATTCATGGCAACGTGTAATTGACTCAGGCAACATTTGGGAAACATGTGAGAGACCTGTATCGTCCCACAGATGTAAACATGACCCAAATACTTTGTAGCACCCTAGGCAATGAAGGCTATCATGTAACTAGATATTCTGTTGCCCAGTGCTTTCGTTAGTTTATAGTTTGTTGCATACACTGGTTTGTGACCCTGTTGGATCTAGATCTAGAATCTAGATCTAAAGCACTCGAATCCCAACTGTTGGCGCTCACATTATGTTCCTGGAAAGGGTTGCAGTCCATGATCAATGTGCCCATTGTTTTTGTTGAAAAGAGCTTGAGAAATTTCCCTGGTACAGTGAACCTGTGAACACTATACATAGTGTGTCTGTCCTCTCTGTCATTGCTAGTGGAAGATATAACTGTTAGAGAATAGAGATTGCTTATCCATACATGTTTAATATTTCAGGCCCTGGACTACTGTCACAGCATGGGGATCATGCACAGAGATGTCAAACCTCACAATGTCATGATAGATCACGAAAACAGAAAGGTGAGGATGACATCTGTTTTGTTTTGTGAAGATTACCGTCAAGATGAGATTCTGGAATTAATCATCTAGTGTCCATCTAATTGTATCATCTGTAGTTTATGTGAAACTTAAGATGTAGGAAGGCACATGATTTTAATTTTTTCTAAGGTATTTTAACTAACACTTAACGGATGAAATTGTACTACATAACAAAAGAGAAATGTATGTTTTTATTATTTGACCACCCTTAAAGTATAAAAGGTCACGCAGCGTATAATTAAGATAAGAGACCAAGGTGCTATGCCTACAGATACTCACTAATGATGGGAACAAATAAAGATGCAAATTTTCTACCCTTTAGCTGCGGCTGATTGACTGGGGTCTGGCTGAGTTCTACCACCCGGGACAGGAGTACAACGTGAGAGTCGCCTCTCGCTACTTCAAGGGCCCCGAGCTGCTGGTGGACTACCAGGTGAGTTGTGACAGGGTATGTAAGACGATCCTTGTCATATGCAGAGCTTCTGCTGCTCACTGCCGTGTAGTGGAAGAAAGGCCACTCCACAGATAGCAAGACCTGTACTGCTGTAGCCACTTGTAGTGTTAGAAACTCACGGGAGATAGCAGGTTGATTTAGAAGTTGTGACAGGACGATCCTTGTCATCTGCAGAGCTTCTGCTACTCACTGCCTTGTAGTGGAAGAAAGGCCACTTCACAGACAACAAGACTTGTACTGCTATAGACACTTGTGTAAGAAACTCACGGGAGTTGACGGGTAGATTTAGAAGTTGTGACAGGGTAAGTAAGATGATCCTTGTCATCTGCAGAGCTTCTGCTGCTCACTGCCGTGTAGTGGAAGAAAGGCCTCTCCACAGACAACAAGACTTGTACTGCTGTAGCCACTTGTAGTGTTAGAAACTCACGGGAGATAGCAGGTTGATTTAGAAGTTGTGACAGGGTATGTAAGACAATCTTTGTCATATGCAGAGCTTCTGCTGCTCACTGCCGTGTAGTGGAAGAAAGGCCACTCCACAGACAGCAAGTCCTGTACTGCTGTAGCCACTCGTAGTGTAGAAACTCACGGGAGATAGCAGGATGATGTAGAAGTTGTGACAGGGTATGTAAGACAATCTTTGTCATATGCAGAGCTTCTGCTGCTCACTGCCGTGTAGTGGGAGAAAGGCCACTCCACAAACAGCAAGACCTGTACTGCTGTAGCCACTTGTAGTGTTAGAAACTCACGGGAGTTGACGGGTAGATTTAGAAGTTGTGACGGTATGTAAGACGATCCTTGTCATCTGCAGAGCTTCTGCTGCTCACTGCCGTGTAGTGGAAGAAAGGCCACTCCACAAACAACAAGACTTGTACTGCTATAGACACTTGTGTAAGAAACTCACGGGAGTTGACGGGTAGATTTAGAAGTTGTGACAGGGTAAGTAAGATGATCCTTGTCATATGCAGAGCTTCTGCTGCTCACTGCCGTGTAGTGGAAGAAAGGCCACTCCACAGACAGCAAGACTTGTACTGCTGTAGCCACTTGTAGTGTTAGAAACCCACTGGAGTTGGCAGGTTGATTTAGAAGTTGTGACAGGACAATCCTTGTCATATGCAGAGCTTCTGCTGCTCACTGCCGTGTAGTGGAAGAAAGGCCACTCCACAAACAGCAAGACATGTACTGCTATAGCCACTTGTAGTGTTAGAAGCACAAGGGAGATAGCAGGTTGATTTAGAAGTTGTGACAGGGTATGTAAGACGATCCTTGTCATGTGCAGAGCTTCTGCTGCTCACTGCCGTGTAGTGGAAGAAAGGCCATTCCACAGACCCCAAGACTTGTACTGCTGTAGCCACTTGTAGTGTTAGAAACTCACGGGAGTTCACGGGTAGATTTAGAAGTTGTGATAGGGTATGTAAGACGATCTTTGTAATCTGCAGAGCTTCGCTGCTGTGTAGTGAAAAAAGGCCACTCCACGAAGAGCAAGAGACTTTTGTAGGGAACTTATAGTGTAACCTCCATCAGGGTTTCCTACGGGGATGGACAGTAGAATTCGGCAAAAATAAACTTAATAACTGTCCAAGAGAATTAGTCACAAAAGTGGTAATAAACCACCTTGACTTAGTAGGCAAATGTTGCCCAAACACCAACAAATATTCTTTCAATAGCTAGCGTTATTCTGGTAGAGGCTAGATAGTGTTAGATACTGGGAGATGACTGCACTGTGATTATCTTTGGACATTGTAGTTTCACTTAAAAAGTAACATTTAGAGGATTAAAATGGTGGCGGCAAGGTGGTCTGGTTAAGCTTATACTTGTGGACAGTTTACATTGGCTTAGATGGCATGGCAAGATAACATGTTTCAGAAGAGTTAATGTCATTGAAATGCGGACCAATCAAAAAAATGTAGGCCAATTCAATAAGCCTAAATATTGAGCCATCTGAGTGCAGCAGGATTTTGCTTGCAGGCAGTTTTCAGAGAAATTTGTGGCTCCATGTAAACACTATTAGTCATGATGAGTAGCCAGTGTCAATTGAGAAATTAGATTAAAAGCTATGAAGCAAACATGTTTGTGATGTGTTTATGAAAAGTAACTGTGACGTATTTGGCATCTTACTTATAAATATTAATGGATACAGGGTTGGACAAGTCCACTAGCCCTATTGTCCAGGGCAAGTGAAAGTGCTGTTCGGGCAAGTGCATGACCTACCCCACTTGCCCGATCGGGCAAGTAAGATTATTCCATTGAGTATGATTTTGATGTGCTTGTTACTTTTACAGTCATGACATCAAGCATAGAAAAATAGAGGCAATAATAAGAATTCCATTGCTGGAAGTGAAAATGCATATAACAGTGACATTTGAATTTTGGGCAAGTGAAAAGTTGGTCCGGGCAAGTAAATTTTTTATGTGCTTGCCCGATAGGACAAGTGAATTTTAGAAAACTTGTCCAACCCTGGGATAGAAATGTAGGCTAGATGCCTGTGATAATGAGGGTAGTGTCTACTGGTGAGTTCAAGTTGTATGAAAATTAATGACGGTAGTGTCTACTGGTGAGTTCAAGTTGTATGAAAATTAGGCATACAAAATTACAAGGAGACTTGTTTGAAGCCAGCATCAGAGCGTTAATGTTTTTCTTTCTCAAATATTAATGGACAGAAATGTAGGATAGGGTTTAATATGATGACGATGCTAGTGTGTACTGGTGATCTTAGTTAAATCTGTATGAAAATTAGGAGTACAAAGTGGCTGCATCAGAGCGTTGATGTATTTTTTTTTCTTGACAGCAATACGACTACTCATTGGACATGTGGAGTCTAGGATGTATGCTGGCCAGTATGATATTCCGGAAGGAGCCTTTCTTCCATGGACATGACAACTACGATCAGGTACTGTTGTTAATTCATTCAAATTGGGGCACTTAGATTTCTTGGAAAGGTGAAAATCAAGAGTTTGCTGTGACTTTGAGGTGGGCCTTAAAACTGTAGAAAGGGTTCATGCTCTTGAATATAAAATTATGGCAAGTTTCATGATTTACAGTACATGTCCTTCTACATGTTGAGTGAGATTTTGCTTATTCTTGGACTTTGCGGTAGGAAGTGGGAGGGAGACATTTATGTTTGAAAATCGAGGTTGAAACATTCGGAGTAAGACAGGGCACTTTAAATACTGTGGATCTATGTGCTGGTATTGCAACACAGATGTTGTTGAACTTGAAATTATAATGTATAATATTGATGTTCATAATTTTGCCCCTTTTACAAAGTGATGAAAGGTTCATGCGCGTCATCGGAATGTCTCATTAGAGGCAGAGTATGACTGATTATGACCCTCTGATTGCAAACATGGTTGTAATAGACACTCCTTAATTACAGTTCATTGTGAGAGTTTACAAAAAAACAACAACAAATATTTCAGTTTACAGGAAGCATGCAAGGTGATGATTATTTTGAGAAAGATGTATGTAGTTTACTGTACTGACCTGACTCTTTATTGTGTTTTTCAGTTGGTCCGCATTGCCAAAGTTCTTGGAACAGAAGATCTATACAAGTATCTGGACAAGTATCAGATAGACTTAGATCCAAGGTTCAATGACATAC
Organism: Branchiostoma floridae; assembly: GCF_000003815.2. Taxonomy (NCBI): domain Eukaryota; kingdom Metazoa; phylum Chordata; class Leptocardii; order Amphioxiformes; family Branchiostomatidae; genus Branchiostoma; species Branchiostoma floridae. Next base: position 5,906,063 of record NC_049984.1, read on the forward strand.
TTGGAAGGTACGTTTTCACTTTTTTTTATTGAATAAGGATGTAACAAGACATTTTTCATAGGATAGTCACATCTGTAGTATTCTGTACAAGTAATTCCTTTCGCATTTTACAACAACTTAGTCAGTGTCCTTCGCTTGAAACTTGATCTGATTTGGTAGAAGTCATTCTGAAGAAAAACTGAACTGTAATTTCAAACACAAAGGGAAAAGTAAGGTACTTAAGGTATTCCACAATGTACAACAATTTAATTTTCTTGTCGTCTTTTAAAAAACAAATTTTCTACAGGTAGAGAAAAGCTATTCGTATACGAGAACATATTTATCTCTAGCGCAAAGCTTCTTCTTTGTTTTTTGTTTTTGTTTGTCTTGGTATATGGTACGGAGCTAAAACTTTGGCATAACACAGAAATAAGCTTACCAAATTTTCAACTGTCCTGTCATTTTCCACGTTAATCTTGAGTTGGTCATTTCTGTTGTTGAGAGGAGTACTTGAGACTGCTATTATGTACTATGTATGTATTACTATATATTGTTAAGTCACCACTGCTCTCCGGCGAATGTCCTGTTTTTATTTTATATATACTCAGGGTTCTCCCCAGAAGTTTTTAGTATAGTGGAGGGGCTGGCAAAAATAACCCAAACCAACGCGCTGCACTTTCATGAAAATGGGTTCATTTTGCAATGACAGAGGGTGTCAAATACTACAAGTATAATATACTGTTGTGATTCCTTTGTTGTGAAGTGGCAAAACTACTATTGTTTTGATCATTGCTCATTCACAAGTTTTTTCAGACAATGCTGACTCAGGAAAAGTGATGCCACTTGGTACAAAAATCTGTGAATTGTCATTAATCTTAGCAAAACTAACAAAGAAAATTGGGAAGAAACACGCTAAATTTGAAAAATAGTATAGTGGAGCTGGCTGAGAGTATAGTGGAGGGCCTCCCTTATTCCACTCTCTGGGGAGAACCCTGATACTAATGGTATCCAAGTTTAGATTTTGTATAACTGTGTAATTTATTGTAATTAGATAATTTGTAACATCGGATGTGGTACTTGCAATTTTGTTAAATGTGATTACTTTAACTTCTGTAAATTGGGTGTAATTCAGTGCATGACACTGTGATTTTTCAATAAACGCCATTTTGAATCTTGAATCTTCTTCTCCAAACAGACATTCTAAAAAGCGATTCGGGAGGTTTGTGCACACTGATTGAATGCAAAAAGCTTTGCCACCAATTTCCGTGTCCCTAAGACGTCATGTTTTTCTTGAGTGTATAATTTTTTTTCTCCCAACAGACATTCTAAAAAGCGGTGGGAGAGGTTTGTGCACAGTGAGAACCAGCACCTGGTGAGCCCGGAGGCTCTGGACTTCCTGGACAAACTGCTGCGCTACGACCACCAGGAGAGATTAACGGCACGGGAGGCCATGGAGCATCCATACTTCTGTGAGTGTGCTGCTGCTGCCAGATCTTAGCAAAAATTAGAAATTGTACTAACCTGCAGTGCAGGACAGGTATAATTGTCTCCTACATCCCCTTGGTTGTCAGGCAGACTATGACTTTAGGTGTATCTTAGCCTGACCACCCCCATGTTTGGTCATGTAGATGTGAAGCTATAGAAAGAAGCAACTTAACAGTTTAGGCTTTGGACAGTTGAGTTAAGAATCTGTAGTTTGAGTTTCACATTTCTAGAACACTGAGCATCCCCATACTTCTGTGAGTGTGCTGCTGCCAGATGTTAGGAGAAAGTTTAGTCATGTAGTTGTGAAGCCATAGAGAGAAGCAACTTAACAGTTTAGGCTTTGAACAGTTGATTTGAAAATCTGTAGTTTCAGTTTTACATTGCTGAAATGCTAATGTTTGACTGCTAAAAAGCTAAAAAAAAGAATATGATTTAAAAAAAAGCAAATCACCACCTTCCAACCCAAACTTTTTCAGAAACACTTCACTTTGTTTTTGCTTAGGCCAAAAGAACCTCAATTCCCATTGATTTAGGAACTATTCATAGTAAATCACAGATACCCTCAGTGTGATGTCCGCCCAGAAAAGTTCATGTAAGCACTTCTTGTATGTTTGTTTGTTCACATGTTTTACCAGACCCAGTTGTGAAGGAGCAGGGTCGAATGCAATCGTCCAGCCTGGCTGTCAGCTCCCCCACTCCAAACGCCTCACAGATGGTGCCAGGTACGTTCAGTCACATGTCATAGAAGCCAGACTTTGTTAACTCATCGGACTGTACCGTAACTGATCTTGCATCATGATTTTATATAACAACTAACATAGGTGTATGGTCATGAAATAAGATAAGTACGGCAGTCTTTGTATCCATGCCAGGAAGGTACAGTAATTCCTGGCAGGTAAATATATATTTTTTGGGGGGATCTCACTGTCATAATGTATTTTTGTGGTAAACTTCGAAGATGTCAATTTTTGCAAATCATCACAAAACAAAATCAAACACTCCACACTTCTGTAGGCCTGAAGGCAATAAACCAATCAAAGGTCAAGATTCGCAAGTCCCATAGACTGAAATAAAATGGGTATTATTCTATTGAAATGGAAAAAATGAAAAAATCAAGTTTCAAGCTTTTTACCATGGTTTTATTTTTTGTCTGTTGTAGAAATGCCCTTATTTATATGTATGTTACTCTTTTTTTTCTGTGGAAGATATAGTCTACTGGATCACTGTAACAACCAACTTTTACGATAGGGACCAAGGAAGGCTGAACATTTGGCAAACGTTTGAAAAGTTGCTTCTACGTAGTGCAGATGATAATGACTGGTTTATTTTGTTGATGTCACCACAAAGCAGTTCAAAAAGGCCTAAGAAATAGTGTGTTGTAGTCCTGTACCTAGTACACGTAGTGCAAATCATTTAATGCCTCTAGTAGGCTTTGTTGATTATTAGGCGGTCATGCCTCTAGAATAATGTAGGCGTCCCGAGTTGTTCTGTACTTGTAGTTGGAGAAGCCTAGGCTCTATGGATGCAGGGCTCGAAATACAACCTGCATGTGCAGGTGAAACGTAGAGCTGTACAGATATTTCTGATGTCTACCTGCAACAGGAATAGTGTTAGTGTCCGTGACAATAAAGAAAACGTGCGGTGATGTAAAATTTCCAGTCAAACCTGTAAAAGTGACAACCTGTTCATAGGGACCACCTGTCCAATGTGACCACTTTTTGGAGGTCCCTTCGATTATTTTTCCTATTGACACTGGGCTGTCTCCAGTATCCTTCTGTCCTTCCCAGGATGGAAATTTCCTTGCTAGGAAAAAAAAAAGATTTTCCCCATCTGCCGCAAAAATCTGATCTTAGCGTCACGGAATTCTTGAAAATATATTTTCATCAGCTTAAAATGACAGATTTGACAACCAAAACTAGCAGCATGGGCTCCCAGACAAGGAGTAGGATGGAAAAAACATTCAAGCTGGACATAGCCCTGTGTTGACATGAGCAGGAAGAATCCTGTCTTCAGTGACCACCTGTCCACATAGACAAGATTTTAGCAGTGGTCTCACTGTAGTTTTGAAAGTTGCCTGCTCCAGTGCCAGGTATGCAGAGATGAGTATTTCGAGCCCTGGTACATGTTAACCATTGGGAATAGAGCTGTGTACCTAAAGAAATTGAAATTGTAGGTACGGGTACATGGGTTTAGGTACAGGTCTGGACCTTTACCTGTACCTATGTACCTAAACAAGTTTGATCAATTCTCTGTTATAAATGTAGTCAGCTGTCTTTTTTAGTGAGAAATTGTCATCTTTGTTTGAGGATTTAGATATTTGAAACTCAAAGCAAAGTTTTCTTAATTCTCAACTGCACAATTGTCGTCTTTGATTTGGAATTTATTTATCTTTTGTCTCAAAAAGTGGTGTTCAATAGTGATTTAGTTTGTTTAGGTACAGGTACACAAATGTACACAAATGTTTAGGTCCGGACCTGTACCTAAACAATTTGATAGGTACGGTACAGGTCCGGGAATTTAGGTACACAGCCCTAACTGGGAAGCCTACTTGCTTCTAAACTACAGTACTTCTTGTACTGCAGGAGGCAACTCGTCATACCAAGGCGTTGCTGCCACCAACTCCATGCTGATTCCGGGCTCCCCCGTGATTTCATCCGCGCCGATGAGCAACTCTGTGCCCCCTGTTGTCACGTCCCCAACACCCACCCAACCATAGACAGGTGCTGCAACCCCTCCCCCCTCCTCAGCCACTCTCTCCATCATCCCACTTAGCTTTATACACCTCGATCAAATTTATTCACACCTAGTCTGCATGTCGACGCTTTCGGTCGTAACTCGAAAAATACAATTTTACTTTCCATGTTTCTGTTCTGTTCCCGATTGTTGATTTGGCTGCTGTTGGGTTCCTTGAATCTGTCTATGAAAGGTGTTGGGTTCTAATAATCGGATCAGTTTGAATCCTCTTCCAATCCCAATAACCCCCTTTCTTCTAATAAACAAAACTTTTTTTCTTACAATCATATAATCGTATATTTTGTTTTCCCTTCAGTTGTTTTGCAAAATCTAAACCTGAATATTGATAATTAAACAGTTTGAATAATTTCTTTTGAAAGTAACATGTTTAAAGTGTTTCCACAGATCTCTAATCCCTCAGCTTCTGGCAGGTTTGTCAACACAGATAAAAGTATTTTAGTGGATGTTAGAACATCTACCATACTTATAAGAAGTTGTAGGTTATGTTGCCTTAATACACATACTTTGATGCTAAAAGAAGGTTCAGATATCATCCAATCTAAGCATCTGTTTTTCTTGTACAGCTCATGTGTGGGAAAATCTAACACAACAGTTCTTATTGATCAGAGTTTTTATCACAGCAAAAGGACTTGGTTACCCTGTAGGTCCAAGCTACCAAAGGGAAAAATAACAGACATGCGGTTGCAAAGAGAGTAGATTTTACCCTCTCTTTGTACCCAGCTGTCTGTTGTTGTATTATCTCCGTTTGTTTCATTTAGTAACATCTCACAGCCGAGATTGCATTTAACTAACAAGCAAGGGAATTTCTCAGTAACTTTTTGAGATCTTTTTGGACATCAGCATTTATGTCTGAATCAGAATGATGCCATGGCCTAACTGTCAGCACAATGCTGCCCAAACATAACCAGTTCAAACTTGCTGCCACATGACACCCTTAAATTGTGTGAAACTTATTTGCAGATATGGATTATGTATCCATTTGAATGACCAAAACATTGCATGACAGATCACATGTAACGATTTTAGTCGTTACTCGCTGTAAAACACCAGTTCTCTGTTGTTTAAGGTTTTATTTTTGATATTCTTATTGTGTATTTAATCATTCAGTTGTCATACAGAGCCTGTAACAATTCAGGAAGTGTCTTAAACACAATGTTAAAGATACAACTGTAGACAATTGGACTTAACAAAAGTACTACGAATTCTTTTAAGACTTAAATGTTGAAATGTTGCCACTGTCAAATAACCAATGTTCTCCCTGTTTTTCTTGTCATTGCAGAAAGCAAGTATGCTAAGCTGACCCATCCAGGAGTGAGATTGGTAACCTAACCGACCCTCTGTCGATGCTTTTCTACTGCGATGTCTGCTCCCGACAAGTTGTTGTTGTTGAGACATGGAATAATATTTTCCATGCTGGAGGATCTGTTCGGTTACAGCTGGTTTGGTGCACACAATACGGAGAGAGAAGAGAACTTCACGAGGACAAAACACGTCACTTTTTAGATGAGACAGCCGCATGCCAGAGGAAAAAAACAAAACAAAACAAAATTTCAACCCATTCAATGCTTGCAGTTCTACCTTGCTTGTTACAAAAAAAAAAGGCGACTTTTCTGTGTTGCCTACGTGTATCATGAAACAGTCGGAAGTTCAAGTCACGAGAAAAAAATTGATACGACTGTCGTGGGAACTAGCCCTAGAGGTTTCTGTACATAAATGTGCTACAGGAGTAACCTGTATACGGCTGGGATAAACAATATTGATACCAGAAACCCGCGTCATAGACTTCTAGCCGAATTAACGATTCTGTATACTCCTATGTTTATGAGAAGATCTGACCCTATCTCTGGGTTAGCAAGCCTTGCAGCACGTGTCTTGTCTGCGTTCTTGGGTAGGCACAGAATGTAACTGTTTGCTTTTGTGTTAGGTGAGGAGAGGTTTAGGTGGCATGTAGCTTTGCCAGGCTTAAAAAAAAATAATTCAGACCTCTTTTCCTTCATGTTGATCCTTTCAATGTCAGAGATTACATAGATGTATTTGAGTTGGAATAAATGGTGTACTCTTGTACTACCAGAAAGATGAGAGAGTGAAAAATATTGATCCAAGTATCTTGGGATGGTAAGAAATGGAGTGTGACATGCATGACAGAGAAGTTGTTTTTTTGGTCCAGTTTGTCGTGCATGAAAGTACAATGCAAGCTTTGCTTCGCTAATAGATGCAGTAGAAATGAGTTTTGTGTTGTCTGCCCTAATTTGGTATATGCATAGCATTTGTGTTACTATTGTATCATCCTTTTGTTATTGTTTTGTATTATCATTAATGTGTAGATTCTATGATGGGTGATTATTTCTTCTACTTTTTGTTGTACCTCATCTGGCTGGCTGTAACCTACGCTCCGGTGTTTCCGATCACAGATGGTCTTTTACTGATATGCTGGTCCACAACACGGCTGTGGATAGTTGTAGTTGCTACCTTGGCTGTAACATACACTCAGAAACTTGCTTCATGGTCGTTGTGAATTTTCTGCTCAATTTGCAGGCCCAAATAATGAGGGAAACTGTTAAAGTTCTTGAACATGTTCAGTTTTTTTTTTTTTTAATCGGGGATAGAAGTACGGAAAAGTACCAGGCTCCACCAAAGTTATCTACTGTTCCAATGCAGTGCTTTGCTGTTGTCCAACTATGCATAAAGTTCAGATTTCAGCCTTTTGGACACTACGTTGTGCAGGTTGATGTCCAAAATTCTTAATGACTTTTCTTTGAGTTTCTTGTGCCCAACTGAAGCATACAGTAAAGGCAGTCGGGTTTTCTGATTCTAGACTTCGAAGTTAAAAACGACATGGCATGCCCATACAAAAATAATTCTGTCAAGTTTCTAAAACATCTGACTTCTAAATCAGCTTGAGAAAACCAATTGCCAATGCCTGAGCTATAGCTGATTTTGCATTTGTTCGAAAGGACGCAAGATGACTTGAAGAGATGGTTGCCTTCTTCTGTGTTTTTTGTTCTCCAATGAATTTCTCCACTACACTTACTGTTTGTAATGTATTATAAGGTTTGTGTCAACCAGAACCAAGTCACAACTGCAAGTCCTGCATGGTGGGATGTTTTCTCATTATTATTACATGTACGTTAAGTTCCTTGTATTCAGTGCAAGAAGAAATTAAAAGTCGAAAGACATGTACAGCAGACCCTGTTGGTGTTAACTATTTGCTTGTCTGAATGTATTGGGAGATTTGGTCAGGGGGTTACGAGAATTTGTTCAAAGTTATACATGGAAAAAAAAAAGTACAGACTGTACTCTGATAACTCTTAAGCTAAAGAATTCCACTTTTTTTTCTGTAGTTACTGGGTTTAGTCTCCATGTGCAGATATGGAGAAAATAGATTTTGGAAGGCCATACCATAGAATGGAAAGTATTCACCAGCCAAAGCAAGCTACATTTTATGATTTTATATGAACCTTTCTATAGAAGAAACCTTTTGGCAAAAAGCTAAAAAGACAGGCTGACAGAAACTGGTGCTTACTGGAAAAATCCCCACGCCAACCAGAGGAAAATGGTTATCATATTAATTTAGTGACATTATAGAGTCGATCAGACAGTACAAGATGCTGGCCAAGCAGTGTTCATTAGCCACCAGGTGCTTATTAGACACTGCTTTTGATACTGCCTTGTGCCACCAGTAAATTTGCTTGGAGATGTTTTTTTTACCAAATGTTCAAGGTGTATGTAGACAGTTCAGCATACCGTACATAACCTTAAATAAAGTTCTGTAACTGTTTGACAAGGAGTGGTCTGGCCTCTCAAAGGATACCAGAGAACGCTTCTACTTTGAAGATAATAACATTGTGAACTATTTTGCTGTCTATCAAGTAAAACAACAGTAGTGCAAAAAGGCTCGGGCTGCAGACATTTATTTGAATATCATACATGACCCATGACAAACTGGTACATAAACGTAATAAACTTGTATTCAATACTTCCGGTCAGCTCCAAGGTTCAAATACCAGGCAAGTACATGGCATCATGTCTAATATTGGAAACATGATTCTAGACAGTTGAAAAGCTAGCTACTTCAATTTCTTAGACTTGAACTTAGTTGAAGCCAGATCATCATGTAGCAAACCAAAGAAAGCACAAGCACGCTACCAAAAGCTATCACTTTGGAAAAACAACTTTTAACTGCTGAAAGATACAACCTTTACTGCATAAACGAAGGCTTGAAGCCAGATTTATGCATTTACTGGAAAACAAGTTTCTCATTGCCACTGAAAGATACAAGCAAATGCTTTAAGCTCCAAAGCTGGTTACTGCATTTTCTCATAAAGACTTAAAGCCAAATTTATGCATATACAGTAAAGCAAATATATGCATGGAAAGCAAAGTGACACCCTACACTCTACCACACAGGAATCTACTGGAAAACTAGCGTCTAATAATAAAGTCTGCATTGCATTGCATTGTAATGCACAGTTGAGGACTTGGATTTTACTTGTCCTTGCGGACTTCCTTGTCGGAGTCCTTGAGCCCGAGGTAGGTGTACAGCTGCTTGCAGCGCAGGCGGGACCAGATCATGTGGTCGGACAGCGAGAGGATCTGGGCAGCCGCCAGGACAGCCGCGTCGGGGGACAGCACGGTCGAACAGCCGAGACCTAGGAACAGCACAGATACAAGGTCACTTTGGGAAACCTACCTTTACAAATGAGCAATTGTTTAACTATCCTTGTTAACTGTTTGACAGAATTGCGGTTAACGGTATGGCTTGTCAAAAGGATTCATTAGACGGGCCTAGAATAGGTGACTATTCATGAAAAGTGTCATATCATGTCCTGCACCAGAAGGCAGTGTCATCATGGGTTTTACCTACATTTATGAAGATGAGACATTCAGATAAACAATATTCAAATTCATTATCTACAATAGGGTAACAATGGAGGTTGACTTCGGGACATATCGAGTGACCTCCATCACAATTCTTCAGTCAACATTTCTGCCAGTTCGTTCTAGTGTCGCTGAATGATGTCAATCGAAATGTCTGTAAATAAATGTCAGATTTTATCCAGGTGTAGAGATTGAATTGTATTTGAATATCTGTACTGGTAGATAGCTTTTGCAGTGAACTGCATCAGAGAAAATATTGGTCTCTCTCACATAAAAAGTTTGGGGAATATGTTCTGACCTGACGGCAGCCTGAGAGACGACCAGATATCCTGGGCTCCCCAGTCGGCCTTCACAGGGGGGCAGTTGATGACGGGGTAGGACGTGTTACCGGACAGGACCGGTCCCAGCCCGTTACTGCGG